>NC_045774.1:59615891-59915891 GCF_008692025.1 Phocoena sinus | reverse complement strand
TGGCCTGTAATCACAGACTGCCAGCCTCCAGAGCTGTGTGAAATAAATTTTCATTGTTGATAAGCCACCTAATCTATGGTACATTGTTATAGCAGCCTAAGCTAAGACACTTACGTCTTTCAATTTTGATTGAGAGGACACTGCAGATTTAACTTAATTTGTTGACTTATTTATTGTCAGAGCTGGACTCTTATCTGCTTGGCATTCTGTACCCAAATTAGGGGAATGATTTGTGTTTAGGGCAGTGAGTCTCCCTTATGTAGACTTTTAATTAATGCATTTTTAGCACCCAGTCTCCTATCTGATCCCATCTGAGCTGGTATTTCTCAATTCCCAATGTTCTGAGATTCTCAAGAGAAATTAGGCTCCCTTTATGTCTCTACTTACTTTTCACTTTCCCTTGGAAATAGCTTCCTTTATTTCTTTTTTTTCTAGCTGCTCCATATCTTCTAAAAATGTATTATAATTTCTTAATTACTGAGGCCCCTCGCCTGTTCCTTCATTTATGAGTTTACTATCATTTTTTTCCTTCTTTCATTTAAATGGACCTCAGGGAAGAGAGGAAATAAATGCATTTATTTAAACTTCCCCTTGTAACCAAAAGATGTGTGCATTTTTAGGTGGGGGGCGTTGAAGAGGAGGAGGAATGGTTACATTAGGATCTTTATTCTCCTGCATAAAAATATAATAATGCTTTCTTTGGGAAGACAAACTATTTCAACAACATTGAATTAATCAATCTTTGAATAAAGTTGGTTTCTTTCAAAACTTTGGGCTTATCTAGTAGACATATAAACACACACACAAAAAGTTATAAGATAGTTTTATCACCATACATATTGCAGTTTTTCTTGGAAAGTGTTTGATCAAGTATAATATATACAATGTATCTTTAGATGTGAGGCACGGATATATTAAGGGCCTCAAGAATTATTTCAGAAAAAATCAAAGAGTACATGGAAATTTTAGGGATGCTCTAGGATGAACACAAGCCTTTATTTCACGGGGAAATCAAGATGGTAATGAAAAGGAAATTGATGTTATGCTAGATAGTTCTCTACCTTAAGAAGTTACATGACTTGAAAAAAGAATGAAAGGAAAAAATACAAGTGACCACCCTATTTTATCGACTGAGAAATTCAGAATATATATTATATATCCCTATGTTGTAATGGATGCCATAGTTTGACACTATAATCAAGTATAGATATAGATACTTATATATAGGTATATATATATATATATATATATATATATATATATATATAAATATACACGCAATGGCATATATATTACATATATAAACGTTACCAATATATACACTGCTTAATCTTGATCTTGAGAAACTATATTTCCATAAACTTGTAATTTTGATATGTTTTAAAAATATCTTAGTGCCACCTGTGAAATTTGTGTTAAAAATACAGCATTCAGTCTTAACTTTTGCTGCACTGCCAACAATGGTTGATAAGTTTAGTTAAGAAAGAAAAAGGCGAGGGGGGACCTTCAAGATGGTGGAGGAGTAAGATGTGGAGATCACCTTCCTCCCACAAATACATCAAAAATACATCTACATGTTGAACAACTCCTGAAGAACACCTACTGAATGCTGGCAGAAGACCTCAGACTTCCCAAAAGGCAAGAAAATCCCCACGTACCTGGGTAGGGCAAAAGAAAAAAGAAAAAACAGAGACCAAAGAATAGGGAAGGGACCTGCACCTCTGGGAAGGAGCTGTGAAGGAGGAAAAGTTTACACACACTAGGAAGCCCCTTCACTGGCAGGGATGGGGAGTGACAGGGGTGAAACTTTGGAGCTGCAGAGGAGAGCACAGCAACAGGGGTTCAGAGGGCAAAGCGGAGAGATTCCTGTACAGAGGGTTGATGCTGACCAGCACCCGAGAGGCTTGTCTGCTGACCTGCTGGGGCAGATTGGGGCTGGGAGCTGAGGCTCGGGCTTCGGAAGTCATATCCCAGGGAGAGGACTGGGGTTGGCTGCATGAACACAACCTGAAAGGGGCTAGTGCGCCACAGCTAGCCGGGAGGGAGTCTGGGAAAAAGTCTGGACCTGCCTAAGAGGCAAGAGACCATTGTTTTGGGGTGCACAAGGAGAGGGGATTCCTTCCCCATCTGCCCACAGAAGGCAGAGCACCACCTAAATGAGCTCCAGAGGCAGGCACAAGCCATGGCTATCAGCTCGGACACCAGAGATGGGCATGAAACGCTAACACTGTTGCTGCAGCCACCAAGAATACTGTGTGCAAGCACAGGTCACTATCCACACACACTCCCACACCAAGAGCCTGTGCAGCCTGCCACTGCCAGGGTCCTGTGATCCAGGGACAACTTCTCTGGGAGAATACATGGCATGCCTCAGGCTGTTGCAACTCACGCCAACCTCTTCTGCCTCAGGCTTGCACTGCATTCCAATTATAACTACCATACCCCTTCCAACCCCCTCCCCCAGGCCTGAGTGAGCCAGAGCCCCATAATCAGCCGCTGCTTTAACCCTGTCCTGTCTGGGCGGGAACAGAAACCTTAGGGCAACCTACACACAGAGGTGGGGCCAAAACCAAAGGTGAACCCCGGGAGCTATGCGAACAAAGAAGAGAAAGGGAAATTTCTCTGTGCATCCTCAGGAGCAGCAGATTAAATCCCCACAAACAACTTGATGTACCCTGCATCTGTGGAATACCTGAATAGACAACAAATCATCCACAAATTGAGGTGGTGGATTTGGCGAGCAACTGTAGGCTTGGGGTTTGCTGTCTGCAACTGACATCTTTCTGATTTTTATGTTTATCTTAGTATAGTTTTTAGTGCTTGTTATCATCGGTGGATTTGTTTATTGGTTTGGTTGTTTCATCTTTTTTATTATTATTTTTAATTTTAATTAAAAAATTTTATTTTAACAATTAAAAATTTTTTTAATTTATTATTATTTTTCTTTCCTTTTTTCTCCATTTTCTTCTGAGCAGTGTGGCTGACAGTGTCTTTGTGCTCTGCCCTGGTGTCAGGCCTGAGCCTCTGAGGTGGGAGAGCCCAGTTCAGGACATTAGACCACCAGAGGCCTCCTGGCCCCATATAATATCAATCAACAAGAGCTCTCCCAGAGATCTCCATCTCAACAATGAGATCCAGCTCCACCCAATGGCCAGCAAGGTCCAGTGCTGGATACCCCATGCCAAACAACTAGCAACACAGGAACACAACTCTCCCCATTAGAAGAGAGGCTTGAGAACATGTGATATCCAGTTACTAGGAAGGCTTCCCTACTCCCTGACCTGCTTCCTAGAATCACCTGGCAAACAAATGACTTCGCCCAAATCCTTGTCAAAAGGCCTGTTCTCATGGAAACCAAACTAAGGCAACAGATCACATTACTCTCTTCACTGCCTTCCAGAAAAAACCGATCTCCTTCCTTCAGTCTTCAAAACCCTCCAGGACCCTGCATTGGGTCTGCCTCTTCTGAACCGCTCTCACTTTCTCCAGCCACAAACTTCATACTCTGGCAACACTGAACTGCTCGTGATCACCAGCAGCACCCTCAGCAGGTATGTCTCCTTGCCACAAAAACAAAAAAATCAGCAACAACAACAAAAAATCATACTAAGTTCACAGACACCCCAAAAAACACCACTGGACATGGCCCTGTCCACCAAAAGACAAGATCCAGTCCCACCCACCATAACACAGGCACCAGTCCCCTCCACCAGGAAGCCTACAAAACCCACAGAACCAACCTCACCCAGTGGAGGCACACACCAAAAACAACAGGAAATATGAAATTGCAGCCTGTGAAAAGGAGACCCCAAATACAGTAAGTTAAAAAAGTGTGAGAAGACAGAGAAATATGCAGCAGATGAAGGAGCAAGGGAAAAACCCACCAGACCAAACAAATGAAGAGGAAATAGGCAGTCTACCTGAAAAAGAATTCAGAGTAATGATAGTAAAGATGATCCAAAATCTTGGAAATAGAATGCAGAAAATAAAAGTAATGTTTAACAAGGACCTAGAGGAACTAAAGAGTAAACGAACAAAGATGAGCAAAACAAAAAATGAAATTAAAAATTCTCTAGAAGTAATCAATAGCAGAATAACTGAGGCAGAAGAACAGATAAGTGACCTGGAAGATAAAATAGTGGAAATAACTACCACAGAGCAGAATAAAGAAAAAAATGAAAAGAATTGAGGACAGTCTTAGAGACCTCTGGGACAACATTAAGTGCACCACCATTCGAATTATACGGGTCCCAGAAGAAAAAGAAAAAGAAAGCAACTGAGAAAATATGTGTAGAGATTATAGTTGCAAACTTGAAAAGAAATAGTCAAGTCCAGGAAATGCAGTCTCATACAGGATAAATCCAAGGAGAAACAAGCCAAGACATATATTAATCAAACTATAAAAATTAAATACAAAGAAAAAATATTAAAAGCAGCAAGGGAAAAGCAACAAATGACATATAAGGAAATCCCCATAAGGTTAACAGCTGATTATTCAGCAGAAAAACTGCAAGCCAGAAGGGAGTGTCAGGATATATTTAAAGTGATGAAAGGGAAAAACCTACAACAAAGATTACTCTACCCAGCAAGGATCTCATTCAGATTCAATGGAGAAATTAAAACCTTTACAGACAAGCAAAAGTTAAGAGAACTCAGCACCACCAAACCAGCTTTACAACAATAGCTAAAGGAACTTGTCTAGACAGGAGACACAAGAGAAGGAAAAGACCTGCAAAAACAAACCCAAAACAATTAAGTAAATGGTAATAGGAACATACATATTGATAATTACCTTAAATGTAAATGGATTAAATGCTCCAATGAAAAGACACTGACTGGCTGAATGGATAAAAAAAAAAAGACCTGTGTATATGCTGTCTATAAGAAACCCACTTCAGATCTAGGGAAACATACAGACTAAAAGTGAGGGGTTGGAAAAAGATATTCCATGCAAATGGAAATCAAAATAAAGCTGGAGTAGCAATTCTCATATCAGACAAAACAGACTTTAAAATAAAGACTATTACAAGAGACAAAGAAGGACCCTACAATGATCAAGGGGTCAATCCAAGAAGAAGATATAACCATTGAAAATATTTATGCACGCGACATAGGAGCACCTCAATACGTAAAGCAAATGGTAACAGCCATAAAAGGGGAAATTGACAGTAACACAATCATAGTAGGGGACTTTAACACCCCACTTTCACCAATGGACAGATCATCCAAAATGACAATAAATAAGGAAATATAAGCTTTAAAGGACACATTAAACAGGATGGGTTTACTTGATGTTTATAGGACATTCCATCCAAAACCAACAGAATACACTTTCTTCTCAAGTGCTCATGGAACATTCTGCAGGATAGATCATATCTTGAGTCACAAATCAAGCCTTGGTAAATTTAAGAAAATTGAAATCATATCAAGTATCTTTCCCTACCACAACACTATGAGACTAGATATCAATTACAGGGAAAAAAATGTAAAAAATAAAAACCCTTGGAGGCTAAACAATATGCTACTAAGTTATCAAGAGATCACAGAAGAAATCAAAAAGGAAATCAAAAAATACCTAGAGGGGCTTCCCTGGTGGCCCAGTGGTTGAGAATCCACCTGCCAAAGCAGGGGACATGGGTTTGAGCCCTGGTCCAGGAAGATCCCACATGCCACGGAACCACTGAGCCCCTGTGCCTCAAATGCTGAGCTATGCTCTAGAGCCTGCGAGCCACAACTGCTGAGCCCATGTGCCACAACTCCTGAAGCCCACGCGCGTAGAGCCCATGCTCCGCAACAAGAGAAGCCACCGCAATAAGAAGCCCCTGCACTGCAATGAAGAGTAGCCCCTGCTAGCCACAACTAGAGAAAGCCTGCATGCAGCACCAAAGACCCAATGCAGCCAAAAATAAATAAAAATAATAAATAAATTTATTTTAAAAAAATACCTAGAAAAAAATGATAATGAAAACATGATGACCCAAAACCTATGGGATGCAGCAAAAGCAGTTCTAAGAGGGAAGTTTATAGCAATATAATCCTACCTCAAGAAACAAGAAAAATCTCAAATAAACAAGCTAACCTTACACCTAAAGCAATTAGAGAAAGAACAAAAACCCAAAGTTAGCAGAAGGAAAGAAATCATAAAGATCAGATCAGAAATAAGTGAAAAAGAAATGAAGGAAACAGTAGCAAAGATCAATAAAACTAAAAGCTGATTCTTTGAGAAGATAAACAAAATTGATAAACCATTAGCCAGACTCAACAAGAAAAAAAGGGAGAAGACTCAAAGCAACAGAATTAGAAATGAAAGAGGAGAAGTAACAACTGACACTGCAGAAATACAAAGGATCATGAGAGATTACTACAAGCAACTCTATGCCAATAAAATGGACAACCTAGAAGAAATGGACAAATTCTTAGAAAAGCACAACCTTCTGAGACTGAACCAGGAAGAAATAGAATATATAAGCAGGACAATCAGAAACACTGAAATTGAGACTGTGGTTAAAAATCTTCCAACAAACAAAAGCCCAGGACCAGATGGCTTCACAGGCAAATTCTATCAAAAATTTAGAGAAGAGCTAATACTTACCCTTCTCAAACCATTCCAAAATATAGCAGAGGGAGGAACACTCCCAATCTCATTCTACAAGGCCACCATCACCCTGATGCCAAAACCAGGCAAAGATGTCACAAAGAAAGAAAACTACAGGCCGATATCTCTGAAGAACATAGATGCAAAAATCCTCAACAAGATACTAGCAAACAGAATCCAACAGCACATTAAAAGGATCATTTGCCATGATCCAGTAGGGTTTATCACAGGAATGCAAGGATTCTTCAATATACACAAATCAGTCAATGTAATACACCATATTAACAAATTGAAGGATAAAAACCATATGATCATCTCAATAGATGCAGAAAAAGCTTTTAATGAAATTCTATAAGGATTTATGTTAAAAACTCTGCAGAGGGGCTTCCCTGGTGGAGCAGTGGTTGAGAATCTGCCTGCTAATGCAGGAGACATGGGTTCAAGCCCTGGTCTGGGAAGATAACACATGCCCTGGAGCAACTAGACTGGTGAGCCACAACTACTGAGCCTGCACATCCAGAGCCTGTGCTTCACAACAAGAGAGGCCACGATAGTGAGAGGCCCGCACACTGCGATGAAGAGTGGCCCCCGCTTGCTGCACCTAGAGAAAGCCCTCGCACAGAAACGAAGACCCAACACAGCCAAAAATGAATAAATTAATTAATTTTAAAAAATCTCGAGAAAGTAGCCAGAGAGGGAACCTACCTCAACATAATAAAGGCCATATATGACAAACCCACAGCCAACATCATTCTCAATGGTGAAAAACTGCAACCATTTCTGCTAAGATCAGGAACAGCACAAGGTTGCCCACTCGCACCACTATTATTCAACATAGTTTCAGAAGTTTCAACCACTGCAATTAGAGAAGAAAAAGAAATAAAAGAAGTACAAATCGGAAAGAAGAAATAAAACTGTCACTGTTTGCAGATGAAATGATACTATACACAGAGAATCCTAAAGATGCTACCAGAAAACTACTAGAGCTAATCAATAAATCTGGTAAAGTAGCAGGATACAAAATTAATGCACAGAAATCTCTTGCATTCCTATACACTAATGATGAAAAATCTCAAAGAGAAATTAAGGAAACACTTCCATTTACCATTGCAGCAAGAAGAATAAAATACCTAAGAATAAACCTACCTAAGGAGACAAAAGACCTGTATGCAGAAAACTATAAGACACTGATGAAAGAAATTAAAGATGATACAAAGAGATGGAGAGATACACCATGTTTCTGGATTGGAAAAATTAACATTGTGATAACGACTATACTACCCAAAGTGATCTACAGATTCAATGCAATCCCTATCAAACTACCAATGGCATTTTTCACAGAACTAGAACAAAAAATTTCACAATTTTGTATGGAAACACAAAAGACCCTGAAGAGCCAAAGCAATCTTGAGAAAGAAAAATGGAACTGAAGGAATCGGGTTCCCTGACTTTAGACTATACTACAAAGCTACAGTAATCAAGAGAGTATGATACTGGCACAAACAACAGAAATATAGATCAATGGAGCAGGATAGAAAGCCCAGAGATAAACCCATGCACATATGGTCACCTTATTTGATAAAGTTGGCAAGAATATACAATGGAGAAAAGACAGCCTCTTCAATAAATGGTGCTGGGAAAGCTGGACAGCTACATGTAAAAGAATGAAATTAGAACACTTCCTAACACCATACACAAAAATAAACTCAAAATGGATTAAAGTGCTAAATGTAGGACCAGATACTATAAAACTCTTAGAGGAAAACATAGGCAGAACACTCTTTAACATAAATCACAGCAAGATTCTTGTTGACCCACCTCCTAGAGAAATGGAAATAAAAATAAACAAATGGGACCTAATGAAACTTAAAAGTTTTTGCACAGCAAAGGAAACCATAACAAGACAAAAAGACAACCCTCAGAATGGGAGAAAATATTGGCAAATGAAGCAACTGACAAAGGATTAATCTCCAAAATATACAAGCAGCTCATGCAGCTCAATATCAAAAAAACAAACAACCCAATCCAAAAATGGGCAGAAGACCTATATAGACATTTCTCCACAGAAGATATACAGATTGCCAACAAACACAGGAAAGGATGGTCAATCATTAGAGAAATGCAAATCAAAACTGCAGTGAGGTATCATCTTATACTGGTCAGAATGGCCATCATCAAAAATCTACAAACAATAAATGCTGGAGAAGGTGTGGAGAAAAGGGAACCCTCTTGCAATGTTGGTGGGAATGTATATTGATACAGCCACTATGAAGAACCGTATGGAAGTTCCTTAAAAAACTGAAAATAGAACTACCATATGACCTAGCAATCCCACCACTGGGCATATACCCTGAGCAAGCCATTATTCAAAAACAGACAGGTGGACTTCCCTGGTGGTGCAGTGGTTGAGAGTCCGCCTGCTGATGCAGGGGATGCGGTTCGTGCCCCGGTCTGGGAGGATCCCACATGCCGCGGAGTGGCTGGGCCCATGAGCCATGGCCGCTGAGCCTGCGCGTCCAGAGCCTGTGCTCTGCAACGGGAGAGGCCATAATAGTGAGAGGCCCGCGTACCGCAAGAAAAAAAAAAGGTACCACAGTGTTCATTGCAGCACTTTTTATAATAGCCAGGACTTGGAAGCAACCTAAGTGTCCATTGACAGTTGAATGGATAAAGAAGATGTGGCACATATATTCAATGGAATACTATTCAGCCATAAAAGAAATGAAATTGAGTTATTTGTAGTGAGGTGGATGGACCTAGAGTCTTTCATACAGAGTGAAATAATTCAGGAAGAGAAAAACAAATACCATATGCTAACACATATATATATAATCAAAAAAAAAAGGTTCTGATGTAACTAAGGGCAAGACAGGAATAAAGATGCAGATGTAGAGAATGGGCATGAGGACATGGGGAGGGGGAAGGGTAAGCTGCAACGAAGTGAGAGAGTAACATTGACATATAAACACTACCAAATGTAAAATAGATAGCTGGTGGGAACAGCCATATAGCACAGGGAGATCAGCTCAGTGCTTTGTGACCACCTAGAGGGGTGGGATAAGGAGGGTGGAAGAGAGATGCAAGAGGGAGGGTATATGGGGATATATGTATACATATAGTTGATTCAATTTGTTATACAGCAGAAACTAACACAACATTGTTAAGCAATTATACTCCAATAAAGATGTTTAAAAAAAAAGGCATGTAACATTTTTATAGTAGATAAAAGTAATTCAAAGTATTTAGAAGTAATTTCTGTCATCACAACAGCTTCAGCAAATATAGAAGTATTATGAAATTTATTTTTGACTTAGAGCTTATATTGAGAAGAGGTATCTGGTAAAGGAAATGAATTATGACTTAGTTCCAGAATTCTTAGCTTATTTCATGGAGACCTTTCCATTATACCTTAAGTGGAACTTTAAAGAGATAAGTGCAGACATAAGGAAACTATGAATAAAAAGTTATGCTTGAAGAAAGAAAAGTAATGTATCCTTTTATCATGTTTTTTGCTCATATTGATGAAGACCTAAAATGAATGATTCCCCAAAACTTTGTCTTTCTTGATTGACAGAAAAATATTAACATTGGAAACCTTTGATAGTGGTGATTTAATTCAAAACAATTATGCTAAACTTTTTGAATTTTGAATCCTGGAAAACTCTCATTTCAGGAAACACAAGAACAAACCAAAAGAGAACAAGTTTATAAGAGCAAAAATACCATTATTTCTGACACTGATGATTCAGAGTTTATGACATTCTTGACAGACTAAAGTTTATCTTTAGCTCTTTGCAGAAGAAGAAAATAAAGTAATGTAAATAAAATGATAACCTGATTAAAGAACTTTCAAAAACTGTCAATTCTCTACACTGTTATAGAAGCACCTATGGCTAATCATTTTCCTACTTTTTAAAAAGAAAATCTCCTAAGGGATTTTTGTAGGGAAGACTTAAGAATCAGTGAAAATGAAAGCTCTTGGGAACTGGGGAGATTACCTTAACTTGAAAACTTTCAGGATGAACTCTCAGCTTCTCAAACAACTCAATGTCATTTTTAACCATTCAGAAGTTCTTTCTATCGATTTTAGCAGTTTCTTTGATAAGAGTAAGATGACTGATTTTGGAAACTTTTCAACCTTGGTCAAGAATCTGTTTTGTTTGTTTGTTTGTTGTTTTTTTAACATCTTTATTGGAGTATAATTGTTTTACAATGGTGTGTTAGTTTCTGCTGTATAACAAAGTGAATCAGCTATACATATACATATATCCCCATATCTCCTTCCTCTTGTGTCTCCCTCCCACCATCACTATCCCACCACTCTAGGTGGACACAAAGCACCAAGCTGATCTCCCTGTGCTATGCAACTGTTTCCCACTAGCTATTTTACCTTTGGTAGTGTATATGTGTCCATACCACTCTCTCACTTTGTCCCAGCTTACCCTTCCCGCTTCCCATGTCCTCAAGTCCATTCTCTACATCTGCGTCTTTATTCCTGTCCTGCCCCTAGGTTCTTCAGAACCTTGTTTTTTTTTTTTTCTTTTTTTTTTTGGATTCCATATGTATGTGTTAGCATACGGTATTTGTTTTTCTCTTTCTGACTTACTTCACTCTGTATGACAGATTCTAGGTCCATCCACCTCACCTCAAATAAGTCAATTTTGTTTCTTTTTATGGCTGAGTAATATTCCATTGCATATGTGCCACATCTTCTTTATGAATTCATCTATCATGGACACTTAGGTTGCTTCCATGTCCTGGCTATTGTAAATAGAGCTGCAGTGAACATTGTGGTACATGACTCTTTTTGAATTATTGTTTTCTCAGGGTATATGCCCAGTAGTGGGATTGCTGGGTCACATGGTAGTTCTATTTTTAGTTTTTTAAGGAACCTCCATACGGTTATCCACAGTGGCTGTATCAATTTACATTCCCACCAACAGTGCAAGAGGGTTCCCTTTTCTCCACACCCTCTCCAGCATTTATTATTTGTAGATTTTTTGCTGATGGCCATTCTGACCAGTGTGAGGTGATACCTCATTGTAGTTTTGATTTGCATTTCTCTTTTGATTAGTGATGTTAAGCATCCTTTCATGTGTTTGTTCGCAATCTGTATATCTTCTTCGGAGAAATGTCTATTTAGGTCTCCTGCCCATTTTTGGATTGGGTGGTTTGTTTTTTTTTTTTGATATTGAGCTGCATGAACTGCTTGTAAATTTTGGAGATTAATCCTTTGTTAGTTGCTTCATTTGAAAATATTTTCTCCCATTCTGAGGGTTGTCTTTTTGTCTTGTTTATGGTTTCCTTTGCTGTGCAAAAGCTTTTAAGTTTCATTAGGTCCCATTTGTTTATTTTTCTTTTATTTCCATTTCTCTAGGAAGTGGGTCAAAAAGGATCTTGCTGTGATTTATGTCAGAGTGTTCTGCCTATGTTTTCCTCTAAGAGTTTTATAGTGTCTGGCCTTACATTTAGGTCTTTAATCCATTTTGAGCTTATTTTTGTGTATGGTGTCAGGGAGTGTTCTAATTTCATTCTTTTACATGTAGCTGTCCAGTTTTCCTAGCACCACTTACTGAAGAGCCTGTCTTTTCTCCAAAGAATCTGTTGTAATGAGTGTATTGAAAATGGGTAAAGAGCGCAAAGAAGAAAGTGAGAAATCTGATAGAAAGTAGGCGGTAGGAAGCCCCTGTAAGGTAGATTGTGGAGCAATTTGAATGGGGGTTTGTGGAAGGGAGACAGAAGCAAAATGGCAAGGAACTGGCAGAGTGAGAGATTTTACCAAGTGTTGGTATGGAATAAGAATCCAATCCTTTTAATTTTTTAAAGAGATGAAGAGAAGTGTTGGAAAAGAATTTTTACCACCTGTGGTTTTAGTGCCCAGCAGTCTGAGCCTCGTCCAGCCTGTCTTCTTAGGTTGCATGTTTTTATAGAGAGACAAGAATACTTAGGCTCTCTGTCCCTCTAGTGATGCAATTCAGCCACAGTATGAACAATTGCAATGTCATCAATATCACTATCTATGCTGGTTTTTAAGGAATGTGTTGTATGGTCACACTATCCCACTCTCACTTATTTGCCATGTGCCATTTCACTTGTTTGCAGTACTTTCCTCAGCATGTTAAAAAGGACCTGCGGCTTATCCATAAATCTCAACCTTAATAACATATATGGATGTCACAGAGGCCCTCAAAAAGCAGATGACAAAGCAGATTTAAATGTTCAGGGATTTTATTAGGAGAAATATCTGTGTGAAATAAAACAGGAAGGGAGCTGGATAAAGCTGGGATGATAATAAAACCACATGCAAATCTGACCCACAATGAAGGGAAGAGGGAGGGAAGGTTTGTTGCCAGTGTTCTAGACAGCCCTGCATCTAAGGGAGGTTTGGCAAGGCTGTCAAAGAGTGCTCTCCAGCCAAAGTTGTCCATCAGAGGTGTCACTTTGCCTCCCAAGAATGTGTCTGCCTTAGTATTCCTGCCATTTCAGTCATTAGCTGGGAGCAGCCCGTGGAACACATGACCTCAGCATAAATGAGGCTATAGCTTTTGGAGCACAATGGCTGGGCTCCTTGGTCAGCAACACTCCCTGTAGTTGTGGGTCTGCAAAGCTCATTCTCCTGGCCACTGCAACGAGCCCCTTGACCCATTCAGATCTGCTTCTCCTCACAGGTCCAGGAGCAGCTCCTCCATGTTTCCATGAGCCTTTCTTCCTGAGCAAAAGATTAAAAAGAGGGAGGTGAGTGGAATGAACTAAATCTCCCATCATTACTGTTGATCACTGGGTTATAACCAGTACTTGTCTCCCTCCTCCACTCTTCATTCTAAATTCCTTTCATTCTCACTGATTCCCTTAGCAGGTCTAGGTGGATTGCCTGATGGTATGAACCAAACTTTCATCCCTGACATATCTCAACCTTTACTATCATATCTCTTACAGTCCAGGTTGCTTCATATGACTGTTCACAGGTACAGTAGGGCAAGGGATTACTAATATCCAAATGGTCTCCACATTCATTCCTCCCTGTCTCCCCATGTGCAAGCACCCTTTCATCATTCTGCTGATCGGAATGAATTACCCCTGCCAATACGATGACTGCTGTTTTCTCCTGTTGGTCCCCGGGCACCAGGAGACCCAAGTTTCTAGGTAGTAGCCATAACTTATAGCTTGATGGGACCCTTGGTGTATTCCCTGGCAGAGCTCAAGAGTGTAAGGACAAGAAGCACAAAATCCCTCAGTGAGTCAGTAATGGCCACTCCTTGGTTTTTGGATCCATGTGTCTTTCCTACTGTGGACAAAGCACCATATAGGGGTCTCTGGTTTGATAAACATACCCCATCCTTTCAGAGCATTTTTTCAGCACTGACACTTCACCTGCACATTTAGAAGGTTAGTCGAGCATTCTATGAGGCTGGATGCCTCTGAGTGGCACAGTATATGTTATGATTAGTGGACCCCATGGTAATTGGCCCACTCTCATACTACCTTTGCTGTGAAGTGTGTCCCTAAATTAAATGCTAGGCTGTGGGTGATTCCATGTCTTTGATTCAGGCATTCTATTAGCCACTGTATAGCAGTACTGGGTAAAGTTTTGTAGGCAGAGATAAAAAGATAAACTCATGCTCAGAATAACTGTCTACCCCTGTAAGTTAAACCAGGGTGGAATGGGGCAATGTAGTCAACTAACTAATTGAATCTTTAGGAAATAGTGCCATATCAGAGACTCAGTGTTGGTCTTCATTGTTGACAAGTTGGATATTTGGAGGTAGCAGTGGTTAGATCAGTTTTCATAAGTAAGGTCCATGTTTTTGGACCCATATGTAGCTCCTATTTCTGCCACTATGGCTAATACATTTGGGTGCTCATCATGCCAGTTCTGGAGTGACTGATAATGAAGGCTGGCTAATGTCAACTGCAGGAGTCATTTTCTCTACTTTGTTGTTCATTGCCTTTTCCATAGTGGATGCTTTCTGGTAGACAATGGGTGATACAAAAATCTTAACACCTTGTGCCCATTCCTTTGTGTCCATCAACATGGCTCTATCCTGGACCTCCTTGTCTCTTAGGTTCTTGTTCATTTCCTTCTAGACTCCAATGATCAGGCCACTGACCATTGCCCAGAAATCTATATGTATTCTTACCTAAGGTTACATCTCTTTCCACTCAAAATGGATGACCAGGGGCACTGCCTATAGTGCAGCCATTAGGAAGATTTTTTTTCACTCCACTTTTTCAAGGCCAATCCTGAATGTGACTATAATGCCACCACTGTCCATATTTTACTTGCACCCACATACTGAGGTATTCCATCCACATATGTCAAGCTCAGACTTTTTCTTGATCTTTTACTTAGTGATACAGGAACTCCCATACAAATAAGCAGAGGGACACTGGTGTAACCATAGTGGGTGACATGTGGTCTGGGTTACTTTCTCATGACCACTGGAGTGTGTCCGGGTCTGTTTGATATTACGATTTGATTGGTGCAACAGAATCCAGCTCATGATGGGCAGTTTCAGATGTATGGTCAGTTCCATAACCAAGTGTTCTGTGTTTACTAGAGCCAGTAACACAGATATTTCTCAAAGAGTGAATAAACCCTCTACTGTGTCAGACCTTACTTCAGAATCCCAGAGGTCTGTGTTGTGTTTCTCCACTAGAGCTTGCCATAAGTTCCACACTGCACCTTTGCCAACACTATAGAGTCTTGTGAACCCTCCAACACTATAAAGTATTCTATGCCCCAGATGGTGGGGAGGATTGCCTCGCAGCATGGACCTGCTACAGCATCCTTTCTTGCTCTTCCATTGTTGTGGGTTTTGTTCATTTTTTGTTTCTTAATTTTAGATGTCAAGCATCAACATTGTTGGCCGCCAGTCCCTTCTGCCTGTAAGGATGCCATGCTCTATTAACCATTTCCACAACTCAGCAGGTTAAATCCCTTGACTGTCTCTCCAATTTCACCTGTCATTATGATAATTGAAGCCACTTAACGCTGGCGATAAAGTGCCGTCACCTGGCTTCTGTTACTTAGAGGGAGGGCGTTACTACCACGGTTGTTAAAGAGCACAGCTCCGTAACTTCCCCTCCTACCATCCTTGGCCTCTGAAGAACCATCACTGAGCTTTTTACTTATTCCAGTGCCCCTCTTACCAGCACATTTGTGATGGCCTTGGTGAAGGGTATATCTTCTTGACTCTTCTGTGCTTATGTAACATATTCATTCAGCATTCTCACTTCCCTCAGCCTCATTATTCCTTCCTCTGCTATCTGCCAGGGCAATATTGGCACTTTTATTTTGCTGAGAGTTTGCCATTATTTTTCACAGACCTCTAAAAGCCACCCAGCAGCAAGGTTGCCCTATTGCCTGGAGTTCTTGCCAGGATGTTAAATTCCATGTCTTTAGAAAGTACATCTAAGGCAATGAATTCTTGCTTATCCAGCTATATGTGGTCCCCTTGATCAAACACCCTCAAAATCCAATCCAAGGGGTACTCCCTTTACCGTTGCCGGAACATGTCAGCTCATTCTTGCAATTTGTTAAGTGTGGAGTCTCTTTCCTCCCTTATCAGGGATAACACACTCCTGGCCAGGTTATGATGGGGTTTGACCTTAGTTATTGGCCTGGCAGTCAGAAGAGGAGTTGGGGCAACTCCTGAGGGGGTAACTATTACCTTATGAGAGAGAAGCTTCTGTATCATCTTCTCCTCCAGTGGGAGTACTAGCTCTCACTAAGGAAATATGGGCTATCTTTGCAAGCCCAGAGAGTCCAGGGGTGACCAGAGGTTTGAATGGTCCTCAAGGTCAGCCATCCAGATTTCCCTGTCCCATTTTTCATAAGCGTAGGTTTTTCCCACCAGGGCCCTCATCTTTGCACGACAAACTGCCTTGGCTGAGTATTCAAATATGTCTGAGGCTCTGTGCCTCTGGCAGTTAAGTCTTTAGCCTGTCACTTAATTGTAGTTACACTTCCACTACAGGTGATAAGGGCCTCTTTCTAAGCTAGCAGAGACTCTCCAGGTTCACACACTTAACCATAAACTTCTTGTTAACAACCCTCAGTCTCTCATTATCCATCTGAAGAGTGTTCTACTCTGCTGTCTTTGTGTGCATTGTTTCCCGCCCCCCCTATTTTTCAGATGTCTGCATCTTCGCACCTGCTACAGCATTCTGTTCCACTGAGACATTTCCCCAGATCATCATTGGTAAAATCTTTAACAATTGAGCTGCTACACTGTGCCAAGGACTATCATACTAACCAAGATGGTTTCCTCTGCACCTGCCAGGTGGTAGGTGAGCCAGTCCCAAATCTTCATCTTACTGCTCATTTGCTCAGATGAATGTTGATGCCACTTGTCTTGTACTTCTGAGAAACAGACACCAAGGTTGGATTAACATGCAAGTATTTTATTAGAGAAAACACCCCTTTGAGTTAAAATAGTGAGGGAAGTGTTTAGCACCTTCAGGCCACAATGTGGGAGAAAGAAGGAAGGTAGTGTCCTTGACAATTGATACTGTCTAAGGAAGTTTTAGCAAGGGCTTTAGGGAGTCTTCAAGCCAAAGTCAGCTATCAGAGGAGTCCAGTGTCTCCCAGGAATAGGCATCACTTAATATCCTTGCCATGCTCGGTGATTGGCTAGGAACAGCCCATGGGAAGTGTGGCCTCAGTGCAAATGTCACAGTGGGTTTCACGGTGCAGCAGTGGGGCCCCTGGTCAGTTACACTTCCCATAGTGGGAAGTACACAAGGCACATCCTCATGGCTTTCACACAGAGACAGATGTTTACTTCTGAAGTCCTTTCCTGTTCCCCCTTCATTTTCTTCCTTGTTGGTTATAATTTTTGAATTTAGTGATTGTCTTTGCATTCTTTTCCCTAATATAAAAAAATGGAAACAGCAAAGGATTTCCAGTCAGAAGGACCTGGGTTAAATTACTACCACTAGAGCAGGACTTGAGGACAACCTCTGGTTTGCAATTTCCTCATTTAAAAAATAGTGAAGTAGCAAGATTGTGTTGAGAATGAAGGAAACCAGGTCTGTAACTAGACATAATATTATATACTAATTTATTTGTTCTTTGTCTCACTTCCTTTTCCCCTTCCCTAACCTCATGCTCCCTCCACTGGAATGTAAGATCCATGAGTCCCAGGGGCATTTCTGAATCTTTTACTTCTATATGTCACCAGCACCAGAACTATACCTGCCACACTTAAACAGTATTTGTTGAGTGGATGAATTAACTTGTTTAGCTTAGTATTTGAGATACAGTAGGTTTCCAATACGTAAAATTTCTCATTTTTCCCCAGAGTCTGAACAAGTACATTTTCCTCCTGTGTATATTATTGTTATTGTACAAACCAAGAATGAATTTTCTGATAGAAAAAAATTCAAGAAAATGGTGTAAGACACTTCCATGATGGCCAGAGATTTCTGAGCCCATTTGAACAGTGTTGTGAAAATCATGAATGTGGATAAATCACAGTGATAATTTTGGGGATTTTATTTTAGAATTTAATTATTTTATAATTTTAGACTGAATACTGGGATTATTGTTGATATAGAATATTTTATTTCACACATTTTTAATTTGTTTCACCATTCAACAAGTACTTCCCACATTTCAGGCACTGTGCTAGACTTTTTTTTTTTTTTTGCGGTACGCGGAGCACAGGCTCCAGACCCGCAGGCTCAGCGGCCATGGCTCACGGGCCTAGCCGCTCTACGGCATGTGGGATCTTCCTGGACCGGGTCACGAACCCGTGTGCCCTGCATTGGCAGGCGGACTCTCAACCACTGCGCCACCAGGGAAGCCCCTGTTTGTTTCTTTTTAAAGGATACTTGACCTACAGCACATTTAGTACCTGTTACACACATAATGATTCAATATTTCTATATATTTCACAATGATTACCATGGTAAGTCTAGTTACAATATGCAACCATACAAAGATATGACATAGTTTTTGACTATCATCCCCACAATGTATATTTCATACCCCTGACATTTATTTTGCAACTGGAAATTTGTACCTCTTAATCTTCCTCACCTATTTCTTTCCTCCCCACTCCTCCTCCCCTCTGACAATCACCTGTTTGTTCTCTGAATCTATAATTCTGTTTCTGTTTTGTTATATTTGTTCATTTGATTTTTAGATTCCACATATAAGTGAAATCATATAGTATTTGTCTTTCTCTGACTTGTTTCACTTAGCATAATACCCTCTATATCCATCCATGTTGTCACAAATGGCAACATTTCATTCGTTTTATAGCTGAGCAGTATTCCATCACACATATACACACGTACCACATCTTCCTTATCCATTCATCTATTGATGAGCATTTAGGTTGCTTCCATATCTTGGCTATTGTAAATAATGTTGCAATGTGTCCTTTCTAATTAGTGTTTTCATTTTCTTCAGATGTATATCCAGGAGTGGAATTGCTGGGTCATATGGTAGTTTTATCGTTCATGTTTTGAGAAATCTCCATACTGTTTTCCATAGTGGCTGCAGCAGTTTACATTCCCACCAACAGTGCACCAGGGTTCCCTTTTGTCTACATCCTCGCCAGCACTTCTTATTTGTTGTCTTTTGGATGACGGCCATTCTGACAGGTGTGAGGTGATATCTCATTGTGGTTTTGATTTGCATTTCTCTGATGATTATTGATGTTGAGCATCTTTTCATGTGCCTGTGAGCCATCTGTATATCTTCTTTGGAAAAATGTCTATTCAGATCCTCTATTTTTTAATCAGGTTGTGTTTTTCTTTTTGATGTTGAGTTATATGAGTTCTTTGATATTAACTCTTTATCTTATATATTGTCTGCAAATATCTTCTCCCACTCAGTAGGTCCCCTTTTCATTTTGTTTATAGTTTCCTTCACTGTATGAAAGCTTTTTAGTTTGATGTAGTCCCATTTGTTTATTTTTGCTTTTGTTTCCTTTGCCTGAGGAGACACATCCAAAATAATATTACCAAGACCTGTGTCAAAGAGCTTACTGTATATGTTTTCTTCTAGAAGTTTTATGGTTTCAGGTCTTACATTTAAGTCTTCAATCCACTTTGAATTTATTTTTGTGCATAGTGTTGAGAGAGTGGTAGTCCAGCTTGATTCTTTTGCAAGAAGCTACAAGCTGCCCAGTTTTCCCAACACCACTTATTGAAGAAAATTTTTTAAAAATTCCTTACTGAGTAGTGGTATGTGTATTATTGTGGTGAATCTATAATATTTTCCCACTGTTAAAACCTTTTTCTTAGGATAATACACTTTATTAAACTAGCTTTTAAAAAATTATGCTTAAAAAGACAACTTTTGGGGCTTCCCTGGTGGCGCAGTGGTTGAGAGTCCACCTGCCGATGCAGGGGACCCACGGGTTTGTGCCCCGGTCCGGGAAGATCCCACATGCCGCGGAGCGGGTGGACCCATGAGCCATGGCCGCTGAGCCTGCGCGTCCGGAGCCTGTGCTCCGCAACGGGAGAGGCCACAACAGTGAGAGGCCCGCGTACCGCAAAAAAAAATTTAAAGAAATAAAGACAACTTTTTACTACTGAGTAGTATTCCATTGAGTGTATATACCATAATTTGTTTATTCTTTCTTCTGTAAATAGACATTTGGATTGTTTCTAATTGTGGCTGTTATAAATGATATGTTTCTAGTTCAGCTACCATGGTCATTTGTATACATATCTTTTTGTAGACATATGTTTTCATTTCTTTTGGATAAATACCTAAGAGTTGAGTTGCTGAGTCATATGATAAGTATTTGTTTAACTTAATAAGAACCTCCAAATTGTTTTCTAAATTGACTAAACCATCTTATATTTCCTTTGGTGGGATGTGAAATTTTGAGTCCCTCCACTTTCTCACCAACACTCGATATCATAAATCTTTTTATTTTTAGCCATTCTGGAGTATATATAATGGCATCCCAAACTGATACACGCAACAACATGGACAAAGCTCACAAACTTTAAGCTGAGTGAAATAATCATGCACAAAGGAGTATATACTGTATGATTCCATTTATATGAAGTTCTAGAAGGCAAATATGATCTATAGTGACATACAGCAGATCAATATTTGCTTGGTGCCAGGGATGGGGCTAAAGATTACCTACAAAGGACACAGTGCAAAGGAACTTTTGAGGATCATGGAAATAATCTGTATTTTTATTAAAATAGTGTATCAATGTAAATATTTGTTAGAATTCATCAAAATATACACTTAAAATAATACGTCCATAAAATTGATATAATAAGAAACATATTAAACTTGCTTTTGATTATTAGCAAAAAGTCTTAAACATATCAGCTTACTATTAGGAATACAAGGCATTTTAAAAATATGAAATAAGTACATAGGCAATCCACAAAATCAGGCACTGTGCTTTCCAGGGAAGCATGTCTGTAAAAGCTATCTGAATATCCTTCATTCGGTCAGACTCAATCAAGTCCTTACACTTACAGAGTAAAATTCTAATCAGATGGTCAGTTGAGTCAGGTTATGATATTTCTAATTTACCAAAATATGAGTATTTTAAAATTATTATTAAATTATTAAATTAATACATGTTCTTTATAAAAAGCAATGCATGGGAGATTATTCATCATTCCACCACCCAAGGGCAATTATCATTCATATTTTGGAGTATTCCTTTATTTTTAATGCAATTTTTACATGTCTCATGTAATATGGTAAGTGATATTTTGTAAGTGCATTTTTACTCGGTATTATATCATTAACATTTTCCCAAGTCATTAAACATTCCATTAAAATCGTTTTAATAACTACATAATAGTTCATCATATGCATGTACCATAATTAACAATTACTCTTTTAATGGCATTTAGGTTTTTTCTAAATAGCAGACACGTTGCCTGGCCCACTGAAATTTCTCCAGAAATTTTATTGAATGAATGAGTGAGTCATAAACAATGTTGTGAAGAACATCTTTGTGTCACAATTTTTATATTTTGTGAGAAATTTTAAGATAAATTCCCAGAACTAGAATGTCTGTGGCAAATACATAAAAAATGTTAGAGGTACTGATTCAATTGTCAGAAGCGTTTATCTTGGGAGAAAAGACAAAAATGATACTATGTGTGGATCTTCAAAATTTAACTAAGGCACATTTTAAAATAATTAAATGTACTTTAGAGAGTTATGGTTCACTTTCGACTGGCTATTTCTCTTAATGGTGTTTTAGTAAGATCAATTAAAGGTAAAACTGTGGCCCTTTTCTTTCTTTCTTTTTTAAAATAACCTCACGGTAGTCCTATCTCTAACAATATCTTTTAGATCATCTCTGATCCTACCACATTATTTAAGTCCACTTTATAAATTCCAGACTTTTTGTCTTGTTTACAGCTTCTAGGCATGACTTATACAAGGTGTATGACATAATGTAATTATCTAGTTAGTATTAAAAAAGAGACTTCTCTCCCAGGAAAGCAGGCTTTTGAAAATAAACCACAATATTTTTATGTTAAGCAACTGCCCCAAATTATGAAGAAATAGGAGAACTGGAAATGAAGAAACTAGAAAAGACCACAAAGAAATTAAGAGCTTTCCAGGGATTAATGTCCTAGGAGCAATATGGCAAGAGAATCTTTTTTCCAGCTCCATATCATTACACAAGGCAGAGCCACTCCCACTAAGGGCTGAAATCTGGATCAGAATAGGAAGGAGCACTGGCCAGCCAGGAAGGAGCACTGGCCAGTTCGTACATTTTGCCATTACTGTCTTTTTTCATCCAGTTTGGTCATTATGTAAATTTGTTTCCACTCTGGCACTTACTGAGTAGCAGACGCTAAGAAAACACATAACTACTCTGTTGTGGTGATGGTGACAGAGTTGACACTTTCTACTTGGTGCTCTACATTAATCTGCCCTGGCTTATTTTCCCAATGTAGCCTCAAGAATGAAGCCACAATCGCTTTTAGTGTTGATTCCTTTTTACATCTATTTCTCAAGGTGAAACTTTCTCACTACCTAAAGGAGCAGTCCTTAGGGCTTACTGAACACATTTCAGGTCTTGCTAGTCAAGCTGGCCATGAAAGCGAGAGTACTGGCTGATGATCTGGCTCCAAGGCTAGAGCCTTGCTCCATGCTGGTCAGTGCTCCTTCCTATTCTGATCCAGATTTCAGCCCTTAGTGGGAGTGGCTCTGCCTTGTGCAATGATATGGAGCTGGAAAAAAGATTCTCTTGCCATATTGCTCCTAGGACATTAATCCCTGGAAAGCTCTTAATTTCTTTGTGGTCTTTTCTAGTTTCTTCATTTCCAGTTCTCCTATTTCTTCATAATTTGGGGCAGTTGCTTAACATAAAAATATTGTGGTTTATTTTCAAAAGCCTGCTTTCCTGGGAGAGAAGTCTCTTTTTTAATACTAACTAGATAATTACATTATGTCATACACCTTGTATAAGTCATGCCTAGGACTTAAATCCATATCCATATGACCAAAATAACCCAACTGGTATGTCTTCTTGATAGTTTGGCATTATAAGAACCAAATACATATGATGCACACATAGTCTGCCTGGATGACTTTGGTAAAGATGAGTCTGAAAAAAGTAAATAAAATGACTGGAGCAGCTTAAATGCCTAAGTGGCAGCATCTCAGTATTTTCTGTATGTTTCAGTTTAGGAAGGAACATTTATTCTTTCACTTCCTTAAACAGAATCAAGTAATTTTCTGTTTTATTGAAAATTTAAAATTTTAATGCAGATTTATAAAACCTATGAGAAAAAACTGGCTCACTGTTTCTTTCTGGGTTATGTATTACAACTGAGGTACCAAAATCGGAATGCTTTTGCAGAAAGTCTCAAATATTTTACAAGTCATATTGCTGAGATGTGGCAGTGAATAAAGCTGTGATACCTTGAAACCCAATTTAAATCTTTTTAGACTAATCAATACTGCTCTTCAATTTTAAAAATGCATTTATCTTCATCACAAATGAGGTGAGAGTTAATATATAAGTGGTTAGTCAAAAAGTATGGCACAGTTCCCCTGGCAACTGCCCATTTCCTTGACTCCATTGCTATGCACTGCATGAGGGCGTGTCAGAGCTGCAGGCCAAGTAAGGGTCAAGGGTTTGGGGAAAACAGGTGTTGCTCAGACCATTTTACTTGACAGTAGCGAGCACTGAGGTCATTAACCCAGTGGAAGGAAAATAGGCCCAACAACAGTGGCAAGTTGTAGATGTGACATTTTTTGCCCTCCTTTTTACTTTCATTTCCTTTTTGATTCATACTAAATCTTTTCTTTTTCAGCAACACGGGGAGGAATGCCTTTGCTTCTGGGCCCTACAAGGACTCAGATCTAAAGATATCTGTGGAATTTTGAAATTTCAAGACAGGACGAAAAATTATATTAAGCCAGTGTTGGATGATTTGGTGATAAATTCTGACTTCCATCAAGAGGTATAAATAAAATAAAATGTACAGATGAATTAGACAATGAAATAACTTTTTTTCTTTTTTCCTTTGGTTTAATATGCTTTGGCTTTAATTTTCCTAAAACATGAAATAGACATGATGCTTTATTTTTCATTTGACTTCTTATTTATTTACTTGTTTTTCATTTTCTTCTAATTTCTATTTCTCTATCTCTCTTTATCTTTCACACTCAGGCTCACTTATACACACACACACACACAAAATCACATTTCCTTCTTTGAATAAAGCAGCAGGTTTTATACAATGTTTCAAGATTTTTATTTCAAGAGTATTACTTCTCTTGAAAGCTGGGCACATTTTATAATATTCCTTGAAAAATAGCTGTAAGTCATCTTTCTACTTGATGCTTACTGCACAAAATTAAAATACTCCTGCTTTTTACTGTATTTATCAATTTCTTTTAAAGTAGCAGTCCTCTATAAAGGTGCCATCAGGAGGCATTGTGACATTAAATAATTTTGTAAAATGTCATAAAAAGTAGATATTTCACTAGATACTCCTAATAATATTTTATAGCTCATGTAGTTGGCATCCTTCTAATACTCTAGAGTATTTATGAAGACAACTGGGAATTAATTTACAAGTATTGAGTTTAATAGCATATTGTATTGCTTGTGTAATACCAGTATAAATGAAAAAAAAATGTTAAAGAGTGTATCAAGATGCAAATGGTAGTTAAAAAAATATCATGATGTACTGTGATGAAATGGTAATGTTATGAATATCTGTTGGTATATTCTAGCAATTAAAAGAATAAAATATCACGATATGCTGTGATGAAATGTTAATGTTATGAATATCTTTGGGTATATTCTAGCAATTAAAAGGATCTGTTTTTTTTAAATGCAATTGATACATTTAATACACATCTGTCAGATTCAGACCTGAAAAGCTAAGGGAAAAAATAAAGGCAATGACAGTGGATTTTTTATATTTATAAGGAAATGTTATATGGATCAATTTGTAAGCTTGCTTCTTTTTTGATAAAATGAGAAATATCAATTGTTTTCCATAAAACAGGCTTTACTTTTGACATTAGTTCATATGTTTCTTTGTTTTACTTTTCAGGCTCAACTTTCCTGCATAATTAAGAATTTGCAGCTTGGTAATGCCAAGAACCACATCTGCACTGAAATCAATTATCTATTTGGTAAGTGAGGCAGAAAATATTTGATAAATATTTTTTATCTGCAGTTACTCTGATGTTCACAATATATCTATGATTTTATTGAAGATCTTAAGAAAATTTCTAAGTATCACTTAAGATTATTTTGTTCAAACTGCTTTGTATTCTGGCAAAGTAGGGGACCTGCTTTTATGGATATGTTTAATCAATTGTGTTTAAAAATAGGAAGTTTTATATGCTGCCATTCTTAAAAAGTGGGAAAGACTGAAAATACATGCATGTACTGAAAATACATGCATTTATATAATCTGAATCTAGCACTTTAACTTTTTATCAAAGTCAAGCTCAAAGCAAAATACTTCTAATTGATCACATGGAAAAATTAAACCTCACTTGTCTTAGCATGTTCTGGCTTCTATAACAGAATACCACAGACCAAGTAGCTTATAAATATGGAAATTTACTTCTCATAATTCTGTGGGCTGGGAAGTTCAAGAGTAAGGCACTGGCAGTTTTGTTTTCTGGTGCAGGTTCATAGAGTTGTCTTCTCATAGTATCCTCACATGGCAAAGCAGCAAGGTCTCTGGGGTCTCCTTTGTAAATGCCCTAATCGCATTCATGAGAGCTCCTCCCTTATGACCTAATCACCTCCCAAAGCCCTGCTTCCAAATACCGACATATTGGGGATTTGGTTTCAACATATGAATATTTTTTGTGTGGGGGGGGGGCACAAACATTCAGCCTATAGTATCATTCTACGTTAATATTTCTTTCATCACTTAATTTTATAAAGATTAGGAATTTAGCAGCGCAGGACGTTTTACTTCAACTGTTCATCCAATCTTCCTTAGAGAGTAAGAACTTCCCAAACACCTAACCTAAGTATTCTCTTGTTATACTTGGCCCTTGGCCTCTGTTTTTCCCTTTAGCGTTTTCTGTTAATAATTTTTTTTTTTTTTTTACTGAAGACTGAAAAATAAAATTGAATGCAATTTTAATCTTTGATAATATCAAATGTATAAAATTCCTCAGTATATTATTGTCATTAGTTAAATCTTTACAAAAATGGTGACAAAGCAGTGAGCAACAGTTTAAAAAGCATTTAGAAAGATTGTGAAGAAATTAATCCAAGACATTAGGATATAGAAACAAAGTGTAAGAAAACAAAAGGTTGAGAAAGAGA
Source organism: Phocoena sinus (assembly GCF_008692025.1). Classification (NCBI taxonomy): domain Eukaryota; kingdom Metazoa; phylum Chordata; class Mammalia; order Artiodactyla; family Phocoenidae; genus Phocoena; species Phocoena sinus. The sequence goes on along the minus strand of NC_045774.1, from coordinate 59,889,524 downwards.
AAACACAATAAAATGTAAAAGAATTAATATTGAGTGCTAATCATTTATTCAATATTATTGAACAACTATTCCGTTCTAAAAGCTAATCTATTTCTGATTTGCCACTAATCACTTTGTACTGAAAATATTTGATATTAAATATTTTTATATCAAAATAATGGCTTTGATATAAAAATATTTATAAGTAGAAAATTTCTAATATAGAAAAATGTCTAAATAGAAAATTTTTTTAATCTTTAATAATATCCTCAAGTACAAAACATTACTAACATTTAGCATCTTGTCTTTTTTCTGTGCACATAAACTGTTTTTACTGAATTACAAATCTTCTAAATATTGAGCTGTATACTCTACTTTTAAAAGTTAACTTAAATTTTTATTATTTTCCATTATATTAACTATCTAAAATATGATTTTAAATGACTCTATGATATTTCAACAAGTGTAGGTACCAAAATTTATTTAATATTTCCCCTACTCTTGGGCATGTAGGTTGTTTACCATGTTTTGTTGCTTTAGGTGATGTTACAGTCAATATTCTCATTCACAAATCTTTGGTTTGCTTCACCACGTTTCCACAGAATAAATCCCCAAAAGTGTAACTATGAGTGTAAAACTGATATCCAGCAAAATTATGTCAACTTAAATGTCTACCAGTAGTTTGAAATTATGCCTAATTCTTGGTTCCTCCTCACCCGACTAAGTATAATACTGAAAAAAAAAAAGTTATTACTTGAGAAATCTTTGCCACTATAATGGATGAAAACAGAGTATTTTGTTTTAATTTGCATTTATTTGATTACAAACATGGTTGAATATTTTTCATATGCTTATTAAACATTCCTTCTCATATCATAGTAGCTCTTTTGAACTATTAGTTTTTTTCTTATTGATTACAAAGAACTTTTTACATGTTAATATTATAAATCTCTTTTTAATTTGTAACATTTCCTCAAACACTGTTTGCCTTTTATTGTTCTTTATATATATTTAACATACTTAATATTGACCAAACTCAAATCCTTGGAGTTTTCTATCATAATTTTTTTTTAAAAATGTTTTTACTGAAGTATAGTTGATTTACATGTTGTGTTAGTTTCAGGTGTACAGCAAAGTGACTCAGTTGTATGTATATATGTATAGGAAAGAATATATATTTTTTCAGATTCTTTTCCTTTATAGGTTATTACAAAATACTGAGTATAGTTCCCTGTGCTGTACAGTAGGTTCTTGTTGGTTATCTACTTTATATATAGTAGTGTGCATATGTCAATCCTGAACTCCTGATTTATCCCTCCCCCACCCCTCTCCCCTTTGGTAACCATCGTTTGCTTTCTATGTCTGTGGATCTATTTCTATTTTGTATATACATTCATTTGTATCTTTTTTTAGATTCCACATATAAGCCATATAATTGATATTTGTCTTTCTCTGTTTGACTTGCTTCACTTAGTATGATAATCTCTAGGTGCCTCCATGTTGCTGCAAATGGCATTATTTCATTCATTTTTATGGCTGAGTAATATTTCACCATATATATATACATATATATATGTATATATACATATACACACACACACCACATCTTCTTTATCCATTCATCTGTCAATAGACATTTAGGTTGCTTCCATGTTTTTGCTATTGTAAATAGTGTTGCAATGAACATTGGGATGCATGTACCTTTTCGAATTATGATTTTCTCTGGATATATGCCCAGGAGTAGGATTGCAGGATCATATGGTAGCTCTATTTTTAGATTTTAAAGGAACCTCCATATCGTTCTCCCTAGTGGCTATACCAATTCACATTCCCACCAACAGTGTAAGGGGGTTCCTTTTACTTCACACCCTCTCCAGCATTTATTATTTGTTCACATTTTGATGATGTCCATTCTGACCAGTGTGAGGTGATACCTCATTGTAGTTTTGATTTGCATTTCTCTAATAATTAGTGATCTTGAGCATTTTTTCATGTGCCTTTCAGTCATCTATATGTGTTCTTTGGAGAAATGTCTATTTAGATCTTCTGCTCATTTTTTTTATTGCATTCTTTGTTTTTTTAATATTGAGCTGTATGAGTTGTTTGTATATTTTGGAGATTAATCTCTCATCAGTCACATCATTTGCAAAGATTTTCTCCCATTCTGTAGGTTGTCTTTTTGTTTTGTTTACAGTTTCTTTTGCTGTGCAAAAGCTTTTAAGTTTAGTTAGGTCCCATTGTTTATTTTTGCTTTTATTTTCATTACTCTAAGAGATGGATCCAAAAAGATATTGCTGCAATTTATGACAATGAGTGTTCTGCCTATGTTTTCCCCTAGGAGTTTTATAGTATCCAGTCTTACATTTAGGTCTTTAATGCATTTTGAGTTTTTTTTATCTATGGTGTTAGAGAATGTTCTAATATCGTTATTTTACATGTAGCTATCTAGTTTTCCCAGCACCACTTATTGAAGAGACTGTCTTTTCTCCATTGTACATTCTTGCCTCCTTTGTCATAGATTAATTGACCATAGGTGCATGGGTTTATTTCTGGGCTTTCTATCCTGTTCCATTGATCTATATGTCTGTTTTTGTGCCAGTACTATATTGTTTTGATTACTATAGCTTTGTAGTATAGTCTGAAGTCAGGGAGTGATGACATCAATCAAATGGTAAATAATAGTATTACTTTCAAATTTACAGGAATAAAATTGAATGAAAACAATATATATTAAAGATGTGCATCCCAAATATGTAAAATACATTTAAAAATCAATAATAAAAGAATAATTATTTAAAATGGAAGGATTTTAGCCCTTTAAAATTAGTTTTAAAAAATTGAACAAAACATTCACAAAATAGAATATACAAGCTAATAAGAATATGGAAATTTGATCGACATTTTTTATCCACCAGAGAAATGCAAATAATTGAAATTCAGTGGACCATTCCTTCACACCTATTAGAGAACAAAAAAACAAAAAAAATAAATAAAGAAAAAGAAAGAAAAGGAAAGAAACAAAAGTTGACAGTGCCAATTATTAGCAAAGTTTCAGAGCAATAGGTTCTTTCTTATATTTCCAGTGGAAGTAGAAAACCTAGGAAAACTATTTGGCAATTTCAATCCTATATGTTTATGAAATGAATTAAAAATGTATATTTATACAATACTTGTGCAAGGATATACATAGCAGCTTTATTCATGACATATAAAACCTGAAATCAATAAAATGAGTCATAATATGTGAATTTGTAAACAAACTATGATGTACTCATACAATGAATTACTACTCAGCAGTATAAAAGTTATAAATTACTGAGACATCCAAAAATATGGATGAATCTCTAAAAAGATTTTTTTTTTTTTTCTGCTAAGGAGAGGCTACATACAAATGCCAGACACAAAAGAGTACTTTCTGTATTCTGAGGATATGGAAATGTTCTATTACTTGATCGATGTTGTGGTTACATAGATGTATGTATTTGTCAACTAGGACACATGTAAGAGTATAAACTAGAGAACTATTAACTCATCTCATTTATTAGTCTTGAGTTAATATGGTAAAAATGTTAATTCTTCAAATTTTGATTATTAAATTTAATGAAATTTCAATAGAACTCAAACAGAACTATTATGGGAATTGGATAAAATGATCTTAAACTGTATGTGGAAGACTAAAGGAGTGTAAGTAGAAGTAATTAATTAATAAATTGGACTACTATAATAAAACATGTACAAAATAAATTCTAGATGGTTTTTAAAAGAGTCTGCACAAATATCTCAGAGATTATATATAAAATCTGGGTTTCTGTGAGAGGTCTTCCTAAGCAAGAATGGAAATCCAGTTACCAAAAAAAATAATAGATAAGCATGTTTGATAATATAAAAATGAAAACTTTGTATAGCAAAAGATTTCCAAAATTTGAGAAGAAATATGAAGTTAGAATAAGATAAATGAGGACCTCACTTACATTGTTTCTAATCATGCTCGCTAGAATATTATATATTAGCTTTGAACAAATTATTTAATTATTATAATTAGATGAACGTTTTCAACTCAAATTAAGTTATTATTCATTCATCTAATTTATTCAACAAATATGTTTTGGGCACCAATTATATTCTAGCCATGTCGTAGTTGCTGAAGATACAGCAGTAAATAGAACCAAAGAGAAAAAACCAGCTCTCATGGAACTCACATTCTAAATAAGTAAAATTAATAGATAATAAGTAAAATATATAATAAATAATGAGTAAAATAATAAATAAAATAAGTAAAATAGGTGTTAAAGAACATAATATGTAAAATATATAGTATGTTAGAGAGTGATAAGTGTAGTGGTGCAAAACCAGAGTAGTGATATAGGAAGTAAGTCGTGTGTGTGTGTGTGTACACTGATTTAGACAAGGTGTCCAGGGAGTTGCTCACTGAGAAGGTGACAGGTGACTAAAGAGCTGAAGGAAAGGAAAAAGCAAATCACATGAATATTGAAGTCCAGATTATAGAGGAATAGGAAACAGAAAGTTTGAAGGCAGTGAATTGGGAGCATGCTCGTTTGTTTGAGAATAACAGAGAAGCCAATGTGGTTATAGGGGTAATAAGCTGAGTTGGCAGGGTAGGGGAAGTTTAGGTAACAAGCCCAAAGAGGTAATAGGGGTCCAAAACAGGACCTTATACATTATGAAGTCTTTGGCTTTTACTGTGAGTAGGAAAGGGAAATTTGAGCATAAAAGTGTGACGGTATATTTTACCTTATCATGGAATGGCTCTGGCTGCAGTGAGGCATGGACTGTAGGGGGCAACGAAGGAGCAAAGAGAACAGCTGAAAGTTTTTGTAATAATCTAGATGAGAGATCATGGTGGTTTGATTTGAGGTAGCAATGGATTTGAAAACTGTCAAATATTACCTATAGCTGAAATACAATAGATGGCAAGAGTTGACCACTAGATTTGGCAAAATAGAGTTCATTGGTGACCTAGTTTTGGTGTAGTGGATAGTGGCAAAACCTTTTTGGAGTGTTTCAAATGGAAATGGGAGGAGAAAATGAGAGTAGATGTCTTTAAAGGAGGAATTCTGCTGTAAAAGGAAGGAGAGAAATTGGACAGAAGTTGGAAAGGGAAATGGGACCCAGAGATGGAAGAGCTGTAGAGAAAATAAGATGAGTGATATGAGAAAGAGGAAAGTACTGTTTGAATAATAAAATTGATTAGGCCATATGTGATGCAATCCAATGGCCAAATGGAGGAGTTGGCCTTATGTGGTAGTAAGGACAAGTCATCCACAGTAATAGAAGAAAAGGCAAAATATATAGTCACTAAAGCAGGTTGCTAGAATTATGAAGAAAGTGGGATAAACTTGTGGAAATTGTCTTCCGTGTGTTTTTACTTTCCCAGTCATTGCTGCGAATATGGGGGAGGAAATACTGGAGAACTGGAGGAGGTGGAGGTGTGAAGAAGTCATCATTCTAGGTGGTGGAGATAGTGGAGTGAATGAAAATATGATAGCATTGAGCACTGAGAACACAATTGAGGTTTGTGATTATAAATGCAAAGTGAGTTCAGAAAGCACTAGGTGTGTGTGTCTGTGTGTTTCTCCAGTTTCATTCAGTACAAACATATGTGCCAGAATAGGCAGAATTGAATCTAACCAGGTTAGTGGTTTTTCCATCCGGTACAATGAATTAAAAGAGGAGCAAAGGAGTTGGAGGTGTATGTGAGGAAGAAAATATAACTGGCTGAGGAAGTTAGCTGTGTAAGAAAGAAAGTGGGGACATGAAGGTGATTAGGACCATGATAATCAAGTAGAATCAATGGATTATAGGTCCTCTGGGGTCAAGGGTTGTTGAAAATGGGGTTTAAGAGAGTGAGCTGAAAACATTAGGTGTGGTAGTTATAGACTGACAAAATCAGCATGGGGTGATAGAAGAAAACAGTTGGAATTCTCACGAAGTTTAAACAGAAAAATAATATCTTTGTTGATATTCATGAAAGTTCCAATTCAGTAGTTTGTTTTGGACATAGGTTCCAAGAGATTCTTTGCACAATATTTAGTTGTGCTACTCAATATTGAGCTCCTTCAAAAACCTCAATGTACTATTAATCCACCATAGATCTATTTTTATCATTTTTTCCTAAATCATTTTAGGAGCCATTGTTATAATTTTTGAGGGTGACATCATTTTATGACCTCTGAGTATGAGGTTATTTTATATACCTTAAAAGTATTCCTTTCCAGTTTCAATACCCATTTGTTACATATATTTATCTACGCATTTTTGTCTATGTCTATGTATGTGTATATACAACAACCCAGGGGATTAGGGGGGCCAACCCTCTGTGCAATTAAGAATCCAAGTATAACTTTTCAGTCAGTCCTCCCTATGTATCCGTGTTTCCACATCCGGGGATTCAACCAACCAATGATCAAGTAGTACTGTAGTATTTACTATTGGAAGAAAAAAAACAAACGCATTTAAGTGGAGTTGTGGAGTTCAAACCCGTGTTGTTCAAGGGTCAACTATCTATCTGTCTATCTATCTATCTATACCTTTTATGATTGATAATATTTTGTAACATTAATTCTGAAACTCATATTCAAATACTGAAACATCTTTAAAAACATATGTTCCCATATAATAGCCCTTTCTATCTATTCTCATCCGCTTATGGTGGTTCATTTTTCTACTCTGTTCACTTTCCATCCTTCACATGTGTCTTGTAAGGTTTCAATACCAGAGTGTCAGTCCTAATCTAACATTTGTTTTTGGCTATTGAAGCCAATATGTAGATCTTCTGTTTTTAGAGAACTTAAAGTCATTTTGTTATGCTATAAATGTTTGCAGAAATAAAGATTTCTATAAGCATTGTTAGAGTTATTTTTTCTATAAAGTTTTAATTTATACTAAACTCCTATTTCCTCTATGCACATGACCTCTAAACAGAAAAACCTCTTTAGAATTTCATAGTTCCATAGGGAGAAGGGAACTTAGATTGCTTGGTTTAGCATTTTGCATACTCTATGCAAGATGATAATAAATGTTCTATTTGTTGTATACTCTATTTTCCTATAAGGTAGAAATGAAATATATTAGCATGTTAAAAATTCTCGGAAGTCCTATATTAAAGAAATCTGACCAAATTTGATATAGCTTTTCCAAAATATATTTGATATAAAAATATTACCCATCTTCCTTTTTTTCTGAACACCTATTAATGTCTCATTGAAGGAATGCTTCTCAGAACTGTTTGAGAAATGCTGTTCTCCCTGTAGATGAGTAAACAGAGACATGGTATATTGATAGATTTTTTTTCTAAAGTTAAATGGCTGTTTATTGGCAGAAATGATCAGAACTAATTTGAACTCCCAATTAAGTGCTCTTTCTTCCTGCCATTTGTCTTCTGGTACTTTCTTATCCCCAGTGCCATGCTGAGCCATATTGGAGCCTGAAGCAAAAGGAAAAATCTGTAACACTAATCCTGTCTTTATTTAAAATACTGATATTTTTTTCCATTGTTTTATCTGTATAAATTTTAATTAAGAAAAATATTGTTAAAAATATTATGTATCTTGATTACTGAGTTTTTTGTTGCCCTTTATATTTTGTGCTGGAGAGAGGTCATTTGCCTAACTAGACATGGCTTGCATTGTCCCAACAAAACTACATGTATCTCTAGATTTGGAATATCCAAATCATTCCATATTCCAAATTATTTAAAAGCATGATGAACTAGTCAAGTCCCCACATCAAAACCCAACCTTTGGTGGCTCCCATTCTTCACATTTATAGATAGAAATGTGCCAACCATCCTCCGCCCTTTTGTTCCTGAGAATTTTAGAGTGTCTCTCCAGTTTTTTGGTATATTAATTTATAAATACTGTGCAGATTATAGCATACTTTCTGAAAGTGTGCAATTTTAATTAAATTATAATTAACAACCCAAATCTTCCATTAACCAGTTCCTATGTACAAGGGAATAAGCTTGGGCCTGAGATTACATCTACTAGTTCCACTTCATGAAAATGCATGTCACTAGCTCAGTGAACTCTAACATTACAGCATTTCCCAAAATGTGTTTCAGAGAAGGGGATGTTAATAGACTCAGGGGAGAAAAAATAATATAGTCATAAAATTAACTAGATGGAGAAAGATCTTAAGGAAACTAAAATGGGTCTTTATTTCAGGACTTTTCAGAGCCTTTAATATGCTAATGTCCTTCAGGCATATACAAAGAACTTAGAATGCAGTATTTTTTAAATGTATCTGACTGCAGAATATATATATATATATATATATATATATATATATATATATATATATGTCTGAATGTGTGTGAGCTTTGGCATAGAACATCTGTCATGGCACTATTATTTCACAGATATCTTTGGAAAGTGCATCTCTAATCGACTAGTCAAAATGGGATTTTCTTTTATAGAAAGTATTTTTTAGATAATGTGTAATTCAGTGTTCAATGATACCACTTTATCTTCCAGTAATGGTTGACTTATCCCAAAGATCAGCCAAGACTCTTCTTGGGCATGGGAGAAATATTGAAAATTAATTAACTGTTTTACCAAGTGGCCATTTATGAGAATAGATTTTAATTTTCTGATCAATACGCCAACCTTTACACAGCTAAATATTTTTTGTAACTCTCAGGTAGCTATTATCCACTTAATGAAAGAGTTCCCCCTAATCAATCATATTTGGAACAGCTTACATGTTTACCCTTGTTGGCTCAGCTATCTCTGACCTGTTTACTTCAAAAGAAAATTTGAATATCTAATCCTCCTTTCCTGTTATACCTTTATTGTTTTCCATATATAGTGTATCCCATCCCTTCTCATCTGACCATCCCTGAGGCCTGGGAGAACTGTTATTTTGCTTTTTTCCTTACTCTCAGAGATGCTGACAAAAATAATTCCTTGCCCCCAATTACTAATTGAAAAAAATTAATATTGATCTGCTGAAAATTGAATAGAAAGTCTAAACTTGGTATTCCTGAAAATAAATTTGAAAATAATTTTATATTTTAAAGAAATTTTGGCTAAGTGTGGTAATAGTGCTTTCGACTTCAAAGATTGAATAATTGATCATAATTTAAAATCATTGCCTCTAACGCCTTCTCCATCTCTTTTGTTTTAGGTGTAGACACTTACATAATATGTCAAAGTCTGTAGTGATATACTATCTTTCAATAGCATCACAACAACTACCCATATCATGCCCAGGCTTATTTTCATAAGTTCGTTTTCATCTCTGAGCATCCCATTCATAGTCCATTCGTTGGCCACACACGTGGACTCTATTTGGATTAGAAAGTAATTTTCTTATCTTTAGCGGCATCTCTATCAGCACACTTTAAGAGTATGAGTTTTTCCAAATGAAATAGGTAATTGTCGTTTATGAAATATTATGATGGCACCGAGTCTGTACAACTAAAAACACTCTGGTGTTTGCTGCAAGGCATGAGGAGACAGTGACACAGCTCATTTCCTCAGCCGAGCTCTCTTTGCTGCCTTGTACAACACTTATTTCAAAGCACGCCACAGCTTAGAACTGTCGCGATCCCCATTAATATAAAATCATTGACCTCTGCTCCCGCTGGTGCGACTAAATTACATTCTGCTGCTCAGCGGCAGCCGCCCATGGGGCCAGGGCTTGTAGTCATCGCCAGGTGCCTTGATGCCAGCGCAGCCCCTCCTACACCCAGGGTTTGCCGTTAATGAGGATTAGGCACCTTCAAAGATCTAGGAGGACCCGCTCCCAGGATGGAAGCCTTTCTAATGGCATCTGGGCTTATCGTAGGCAGTAATTTAGTATCTCAGAGGAGAAAGGAGAGAGATTCATTTCTCGCCTCTAAGAAATTGTGGGAATGTGTGGTTTTGTAATTGACATTTTTTTCCTCTTCCTCTCTACCAGCACAAATTCAAGAGCATTATGCCTAACACTATCATCTTTTTATGACACCTGGAAGTTGGGTGTGGTAAATTATGACGTATCTCAGGTAGGGAAATTCCTCTTTGACACTATTATTATGTGATGTGCTACCTACAAGACTAAACCCACTCACAGATGACCCACACTCGGTTCATCTTTGTATTTCTGGTGGTGGAATTTCTTTACAAAAGGGTGGATGACCTGATTCCAAATGTGGTCTGTTTTCTCACTGTGTGGTCTCCTTTACATCAGAGCCTGACCCTCTCAGACCTGCCCTTTCACGCGGTACATTTGCTCTCTGAGAGTGAGGCCATCAGGGGTCTGAACCTTCCTACAGTGGGTTTGGAATTTGCAGGAATGTTCTCTACTGCTACAGCAGTCATTCTTGCCTTGATTATTAAGGAACAAAGCAGGAGAGTTAGGTAGAGAAATGCAGAAAATAGCCATTGAACACAGAAAACATTTTATGTATTCAAACTCCTCCCTTACATAAACCTCAGAAAAATGAAAAAACAGAACTAAAAATTACTCATACATATGGTATCAAAATAAGTGTGATTATGTGAATGTACATGCATTCACACTATTATTTGCAGTATGTTTAGATGAATTCTTTATATAACAACCTGTTATTCAATAAAAAGCTCAGAAATAATTTATCATCAGAATAAAATCTGGTGTTTGAAGTATCATTTGTGGAAAAATCGGATGTCTTTTTCTGGTGAGGGAAGGAATCTACATATTAGAGTAAAACAGGTTTAGTCTGGGAGAATTTGTAATCATAAATCAGTTGATTTTCTCTCTGTTTTTAGTTGTGAGACCAAATCATGAAATTTTCTCAATCTAGTAACCTTCAACAGGTTTTAGTTTTTAAATATATTCTGGTAAGAAACTGTGCCTTAGCTCAGCCCATGTGCATGCCGTAACCAGTTAGAGGTGTAAACTGGGACAGAGTTTAGTCAGTACTGTGCTGGTCACAGACTTTGTCTGAATTTTCTACCCTATGATTCCTATCAGAAGAAACAAATTAAGTTTTATGGCCCTAGGGTGTATCTGCAAAGAGTTCTCACTAACTGCAGAGAGGTTAAATGGTCTACAATATTTAATTATAAAATTTACTAATACTATTTGTTGATAAAAATCTGTTTTAAATAAAAATGCACCAAACCAAACAATAATAAGGGAAAGTATAGAATTTCTGAAGATTGAGCTTATCTCCATGACATATAAATATAAATAAAAGTAAATTTGCTCACTATACTTTTTAAAAGACTTATTTTTTGTTTCCGAAATTATTTTTTCCCTGAGGTTTAATTGTTTCATGAAATTCAGCATCTGCATTAACAACTTGCTCTTGAAAGCTGATACCCAAACAGAGGGCTTTCTTTCCAGAAGGGTGTCCTAACCCCACTCACACGTCTGCTAATTTGGCTTTTCTCTTAATCTCGGAAGAACTTGCTGAACAGAAGTGAAACTATGCACGTGCTAATGGCTCGCGCTCTGCAAACTCCCCTCTCTCCCCGAGAGTGTCTGGTGTGCAAAGCTGAGCTGGAACAAAGATACACTAATTATTCCCCATTAATTTGTCTGCTTGAATGGTCCTAAATACCAGAGTGATTAATTAGCGCAAGGCAGCCGGGGCAGGATGTCACACCCTTCTCTGCATTTAAGTGTCGGCAAGGTTGTGCTCAAGTGTTGACAACAGCATATCTTTAATTTTCTCCAAGAAGAAAAGTTTAGTCAGTACAATTAATTTGAGCTTGGCTGGCTTGCAGGAATAAATGTAACATGTGGAATGATATTACTGCTGTATAGGCATTTTTTTGCCTCCTTAGGGTACAGTAAAACTTTTTTGGCAACTCCGTTATTGAATAGTGTATTTCTATAATTGGTTCAGTTTAGCTTAATTACTTTTGTGCATTTTGCAGAAAAAAAACCCAGCATGGATCATAAAATAGAAATTATTATTCATAATAGGTTAAGAATATAGATAAATGAATGCGTAGATAAGAATTAGAAGCAGATAAAGAATGGCATTAAATTTGGTATCCTTTTAATGTATGCAATTTTCTCTCATGAACTAAAATGTACAGCAATGTTATAAAAAGAATTTGAGACCACTTAACCCCTGAAGGTTATAAATCAGTTTACTTAAAAATATATAACTGAAAAGTTGCTTATTTGACCTCATTTTTTGGAAGTGGGTTTTGCTGAGATTTTAAGCTTTATGAACAATATTTTGCCTAGATTAGTCTTCTAACTAGTAACATATATAAATCACTTGTAAAGAATAATAGAGTAATAGGTGATATTTAGCACTTTCATTCTATTCTTTATTTTTTGTAACTTTATTTGTCAGAGTGTTTTTCATAAGAAAAAAATTAACTCCATTTTAAAACAATTATATACTGTTTAGAGAAATGAAATGAATCAAATAAAGTAGCTGCTTGCTCACACCGTTTTCCCTGTTTTAAGATTGAACTACAAACATAATTCTGAAATAGAAACGTAATACTTATATAATTAAGAAGTAGCATGTTTCATTTGTTACATTATATTTCTTGGCTGTTACTGAAATTTTAAATTAATTCATTTTGCTATGGGCATGCTGTTTTGTTTTGTTTTGTTTTCAAACAGTGGGAAGAGAAAAAAATCAGAGAGTGCCATGCAGCCGGCAGCATGGATGTTCTCATCTTTTCTTTCACAGCCTTCCTCAAGCTCTATACAAACCCAAAAGGCTATTCAGCAGCAGGGGTGGGAGCACCGAGGGAGGGAAGGGGTCACCTCTCCCATCTCTCCATGTATCTCATTGTTCATCACTTGTCAGTGTATTTCCCACACACCATCTCCAGCCACTTGGAGCCTCATCCTGGCTGCTGGTTCCATGACCTCCACGACATTATTCTCTCTTCCTCCACTCCCCACATCTACAGTCTTGTTTTGTTTTTTAATTTTTCCCAGACAGTGGTTGCTATAAGACTGTCACTCTGGGTATATAGGGTTGTAGAAAATATTTGTTGGAACAATTAAGAGTAAAACAAAAGTTTCTCGGTACAGTGATCCCTGGCTCATACTTCATCGTATTCTTCCCCTCCAACTTCACTCTTTCACCTCCAATGTCTCCACAGGTTTTCACAGTGGTTGTTAACTTTTCATTGAAGCAGGATATGTAGTGAAAAAATCCACAATCCTCAGGCTGGAAGTTTTATTTCCAGTAGTAGTTTTACTACACATTAATAGTGCAATTTAAGGGGAAAAAAGTCACTTAGCCTATTGAGCCTCTTCTGCAAAATTACTATTTGCTCCATGGAGATGTAAATGAAATAAGAAATATGATTCTTCATCCACTTTGTTTAATAGTCTGTTACTCTTGGTAGAACAAAGGTAGATGTATTTTCTTGGTGCTTCACAGTTTATTAAATATTTGCCATATTTGCCCATCTATGGCAGGGCATAAAATTATTGACAGTGTTTATACTTGATTGAACTGAGGTTAAATCCTGTTCGTAGGTTTTGCTAATTCTCCTCTGCCTCAGCAGATAAACATGGAAAGAGTTGGAAGGGTGTTAGACCTCTTTATATCAAAAGAAGGAACTCTTTTCACTGAAATATCTGAGACTTTTATATCTTTGAAGAGAGAAGAACAATTAAAAAGTTATAGTCAAGCTAAATACCTTTAATTCCTTGCCTTCCCTGTGTGTATACGCTGCTTCCCACATCAAGAGATGGAGTCTAGTTCTTCGCTTCTTGAATATAGCCTGGATTTAGTGACTTGCCTTTTTCTATGGTTGCAGCAAAGTGATGTCCCAGGACTTTCAAACTACGTTGTAAGAAGCTTTGCAGTTTCCCTGGATCACTTGGTATACTTGTACTTTCGATGTATCCTCTAAGAATCTACATAAGAGAGCTACATGGATGTTATAAAGCAGAAACGAACACACCATTGTAAAGCAATTATACCCCAATAAAGATGTTAAAAAAAAGAGAGAGAGAGCTACGTGGAGAGGCCACATGTAAATGCTCTAGTCAACAGCTCTAGCTGAGCTCCCATGTGACATCCAGCATGAACTGACCACCATCTTGGATGTCTAGACCAATCAAACCTTTAGATGACACCAGCACTAGCCACCATTTGTTTGCAACCCCATGAGAGCCTCCAAGTGAAAATCATCCAGCTGAGTCCATTTGATCCACAGTAATGTGAGAGATGATAATAAAGTATTACCTTAAACCACTAAGACTGGGGATGATTTGTTATATAGACAGAATGATGAAACAACAACAAAGCAGCATATTAGCATAATTTAAACTTTTTACATCACAGTGGCAAATCAAGATAAAATTCACAGCTAGAACGTGAATAATTGAGCGAGGAATTGTATTTGGGTATATCAGCTATCTTCACTCATTCATTCATCCATCCATCATTTGGCTACCATGAGCCAGAATTTTTGCTTGTTACATACACTGAAGAATTTTTATAAACAAAAGGTTTAGTTCCTCGAAGTATATTCGTTCAGAAATGTGTGTTATCAAAATAATTTTTACAAATAACAAAATGAGATTTAAGATGTACATTTTTTAATAAACCATTATAAATTATTTTAAGAACTGATATGAGATACCAGATTTTGAATTGTGGTGATTTATTAACTCTGAATTACACTCATTCCTTCAAGAATTCTTTGAACAGAGGCTTTAGTTTTGTCAGTGTTTCTCACATTCTAGTGAGAAGTAGAACGGAAAACTCTGGCGAACTATTAGGACAATAACATCTATTTCCCCCACAATTCCTTTATAAAATTATCCTAAGAGCAGTGGTGCTACTCTTGATCTTTTAGAAAGATCAGTGTCAATACCATCTTATGTGCTGTGGACAACACTGGTCACACAAATCATACCTCTTGGGAAAAAAGTAGATGAAAACAATTTAATTTATGGACTTGACTTTTTCAAAAAATACACATTTTTCCTTTTGCTCCTTGCCTTTGGCCTTCTTTGACAGTTCCATCTCCTTTTCTTTATCACCTTTGTGGGCTTGTTTCCTGATATACCTAAAGTTGTAAAACTCAAAGAGTGGAAATAGTTTATCAAAACAGTCTGTGTATCTTAGAAAGTGGAAGCGACATAGAGTGGAATGTTTAGTATTTAGACACCAGCAGCTTGTAATAGCTAAAGCAATGATACACTTCCCCTAGTTTCTCTTTAGTGAGTACTTGGCTTCTTGGAACCTGGGAGAGGAAGAGAGATAGAAGGTGATTTTGGGGGGAGGGAAAAAAGAAAAGGCCTAATGGAATGCTGAAAGCAGCAGTGAGCGGTGCAGATGACAACTGTGCTAAGCGTAACCAGACACACCTCTTCAACTTTAACTAACATCCTCCTTCTTTCCCGCCAGATTGTTAACATTGTTATGATGTTAAGAAGAGCATTGCCCAAGTAATGAAAATTTTTCTCTCTTCCAACAGAGGGTATTTTAAAAAAATTTTTATTGCATTATAGTTGATTTACAATGTTGTGTTAGTTTCTGCTGTACAGCAAAGTAAATCAGTTATATATATATATATATATATATATATATATATATACCCATTTTTAGATTCTTTTAGAGTATATATACTCTTTTTTAGATTCTTTTCACATATAGGTCATTACAGAGTATTGAGTAGAGTTTCCTGTGCTATACAATAGGTCTTTATTTGTTATCTATTTTATATATAGTAGTGGGTATGTGTCAATCCCAATCTCCCAACAGCAGAGGGTATTTTTGAAAAGCATTCACTTTCTTCTGCCCATTGAGAGGCTTTCTAAAACATGGTTTAATGTCTAGTATTATATTGAAACTAGTATCTGTAAACCTTGATTCACCTGTAGCATCTAAATGTAAATTCAGCTTTAGTATCAGAGATTCTCAAATATCTGTCCAAGGTCTGATGCCAGGCAGTTACATTGAAATCACAGGAGAGTGTGTTTAAAATCTGGAATTCTAGATCCACACCTTGCTGGAATGGGACCTGAGAATCTGCTATTGTTCTCATCTACCATCACATGTGGCCCAAGCTTTCTTCCATGAAACTACAGTGCCTTGAGATGCTCTGTAAAAGGAACATTCTCTCCCAGAGAGACACAAGGCACATGGTCATATTAAATTCTGAAATGTATTTAACTTGACTTAACCAAGTATTTCCAGACTTATTGGACCTTCAAAACATTTTTTAACATAGTATTCCATGGAGCACACTTTGAGAAAAGAAAGTTTAGAGGAATGCTAAGATGTTCCTTCAATTAAAATTAAACAAAACTTTCTTTGGTTTGCAAAATTTATATTTTCTCACATACTCATAACATTTCCTGTAAGCTTGACCTTTTTTTTCTTTCCAATTGCTTACTCTCTGCTATAAACTAATATATATTTTCGAATATAATGGTTTTTTAAAAATAGAAATTACCTTAAAATTGTACGTGTGCCTGAAGTGTTCAGTGTTTTCCAAGGAACATATGTATTACTCATTACTTCAAAGGTCTAATTCTAAGAATTTACAAGAAAGAATCAAAATATTTCATTATAAAGTAAATGGTCACTAGAATAACTCGCCATGTCCTGGCTTGTATTATAATTAGTTATCGACATGAATTTTCCCTCACTCAACTACAAGCTACTCGAGGGAAAAGATATCTTGCTCACCTTTGTTTAAAAGCCTTTCCTGAGTTGTGTTGATTCCTATAACCAGGTTTCCCTGAACCATGATATCAATGTCCAGATGCTGTTCAATGTGAAGAATTCACACACTTCAGTAGTTTGCTGACCTTATCAGGTTTATGTGTTTTGTTTCATTTTTCAAAGATAAAGTGATACTTCACCCTCAATTTGCATATTGGAAACATCAGTAACCAACATCCGTTCATCATCCACTTCAGTACAAAACCCCAATCTGTCAAATTCTTGATAAGCTCCTTGAGGACAGGGATTATATTTTTACTTCTTTTTGTCCCTCCTAGACCTTCAAAAACATTCAAGAAGTAGTTTTGTGGAGTGGATATGAATCACCAAAAGGGAAAAATGTTGAGCAATCTGTGACCATTATGACTTCCTCAATATAATGTTTTTCTGAAAACCAAGATCCCAGACTTGACGTTTATGGCAACATAGGTGCCAACCGTGGGCTGCTTTCTGCACTAAATGGAATTTCTCTGTTTGCTTTTTCTGTCCCTTGCTCTTAGTCCTACTCATTTCCAAAGCTCTGAATATTCAGCTTATGTAGTTAAAAGTTAAATTTCAAAGATACCGAATTTCAGAGCGGAGGTTTTATTAAGGGCAGTAATAAACAAGTGAGAGTTGCACTGCACTATGACAAAAGTTCTGCAGTTTCTATGGCCCTTGTGTTCATAGATGAAGAGCCAAATGGAAATGTTCAATAAAACATGTGCGAGACTGCACAATGGAACAGTCCTTACATTTTACATCAAGCTGCATCAGGGTCACGGGAGGTGTTTTATTAGCACAGTCAACAATAATATCGTGATTTTTTATTAGGAAAAGATAGTGAGAGACTCCTAATTATTTTTCAGCCTGAGGGGCATTTTTTCTTAAAATGAGTGTTAATTTGATCATTGTCGTGCAGTTCACAGATTTACATGAACTTATTTCACTGTGACACATGGTTAAGAGCCAGACTAAGATTGTTGCTTTATTAATGGTTTTCAGTAAATGTATTCAAAAGTGCTAACTGTGTGGGTGTATGGATGATATTGATAGCACTCGGAAGGTTGAATCCTTTTGGAAGTAGCTAGCCTGAAGCTCTTTTCACATGATATTTTCTTTGTTCATGCAGTGAGATGTTAAGCCTACAAGAATGAAATAAAATCCCAGTGAAATAAGAATGGCTTTGTCTCAGATATTACCAAAATGGCTTTTCTAGAAATGTTTCCTTTCTTGTTTTCCCCTTCCCCCAGTAAGGCAAGCATTAGAGACCTGAAAAAGCTAGTGATTTTTCAAAGCTCTTGCTTTAGCATAATCAACAAAATACTGCACAATGTTTTTGTTGTTAAATGTTATCTAATAAGCATAATCTACTAACGCTTACACTAACAATTCTTGCCAAGTGTATTTCTGAAGCTTATTTATTATGATTTTCTTTTTGATCTGCACAGATTATGCTAAACTGAAAGCAAGAATCTTAAGCTAGTAGCGACCAGGTTCATTTTTATTTTATCTGTCTTTTTTACAAACATCATTAATTTAGTAAAAAGTCTTACAAAAATCTTCTGCCTTGATACCATAAGAGATTCCACATCAGACATAATTTTAACGTAGAAAAATTCTTCAAAAAGCGCAAAAGTTTAATATGTAGAAGGAGAGAACCTGCGATTTATTCTGTAGGGTTTTCTATTTAATTTATAACTGACTTGTTCTAAATAATTTAGTGCATTTGGAAAAAAATCCTGAATTGGACTGAGAAAATTGGCAGAGTTTTTTTTTTTTTTGACATAAGAATCTTATTACTTTGAGGAAAAATCCCCATTTTTTAAGATAAATTTTAAAAATTATATTACAAGTATACAGGTGATTTGTAAGTTATAAAGTGTATCAAGATTTTAAGTTACTATCCTTATTTAACGAACTATTAATCTGTATGTCGGCCGTAAAGACCACTTGGTGTCTTTATATATTTTAACATGATTAAAAACTACAGAAAATTTGTCACATATTGTTCATAACAGAGTAATGTTAAAAGAAGTATGGTGATTGGGGGGCCAGTAAAAAAATTAATGCTTATCCCATGGCAAATCTAATACATAATTGATATTTTTAAGGACATCCTCATTGTTAAGACTGCTTGAGACAGCTGCTTTTGACTCTTACTAATGGGAATTGGATTTGACAAAAAAATGGATTGAAACTTAAATTTAACCTTGCTCCAAATGAGTAAATACAGCACAACATTCAAGTATTATTATTGGTCAAAAATAATTTTAAAGTATTGTGAGGAAATAATCCCAATTATACTTTTGCCTTTCTTTATAGGGGGAAAGGATGACTTTTTTCCCAAGTGCAATTTATATGCTTGGTTGATGAGTAGATTTTCCTTTGAATTATTTTTGCATATTGGGGAATGTACCTATATGAAAAAGAAAATTTTCCATGTGTATATCACTCATCATTAACCAATCCTGTTTTTGAAGCATGTTTAGAATTCCAATTTTCCAAGAATTCAAAATCAGAATTACAGATTTTTGGCACATGCAGAGACCTGAAAACTCATTGAATCCATTTGTCAGATTCTCAGCAGGACTTGGGAAATTTTGTTTATTTTTTCGTTGCACTTTTCCATAACTCCTTTCGAAAATCTCATAACTTTGCATTGTAGCAATAGCTTTTGATCAAGGCATCAGTGACCTGTTTATACTTGAGCAATATTAGCCTCATTGAAAAGGTAGACCTCCAATATTCTGAGTCCCATAGAGTCTCTGTGCACGGGACTGGGCCACATCTGGCTATGAACAGTTCCTGATATAATTCACACTCTTATCCTTAAAAAAAAATTTGATTGGGAACATCGTGAGGTCACTTCAATTATTTCTCAGAAACCTCACAATAAATCAGGTATATATTAAGTTTAAAGGTCAACTGAAGGTCTCACCAAAGATATTTTGATAGAGAAAAGCCTGTATTGTACACACTGATTTGGCTAACAAGTAGACGTGATTGAATAACGCCTCTTGTGTTATATTAGTATAAAAGAGACTTTTAACTTATCCCATTGCTGATGTTGACACATACTTTGTTATTCAGGGCCATTTGTCACCAAGAAGTCTGACTGTTGCAAAAAGAAAGAAAAATTCTTGGCCAAGTCTTGAACCACACTAAATTAGGACAAAAGTCAAAACCAGAACCGAAGCTTTACACTAAGACAAAAACCATCACATAGCCTGCATTGCTTCTAGATTCTTTCATGCTCTTGTTAAATTTTCATTTAGTCCATACGCTTAAGATAACTTAGAAACAAGTATGGGTGCTTTGAAAACTTACTTTGACTTTTTATTTACAGAGGAGAGAATTAAAGAAGCTAATACTTTTTAAATTAAAGAAGCTAATACTACCTAAAATATCTATGTAATTTGGATTTCCGCTTTATTATCACTGCCATTCATGAGTAAAACCTACAAATATTACCACTGTCATTGTATGCTTTCCTTCTAAAGCAACTTTCATTTCCCTATGAGACTTGCAAGAACTGAAGGATGATTTTTCCCGGCATCAAGTTGCAAGGTGCTTTTATCTTGAATATATAGAAGAGCAACAAGAGACAGCTGATAATCACAGCAATAATTGACAAAGCTTTCACTCTGTGCTAGGTCCTGTGCTCAGTAATTTACATTCATTGTTGTATCGCATGACACAGACATTAAAATGAAAGAAAGATAATTCATTCTTAAAATCCTGAAACTCAACTGCATTCAGTGTGATGGTGGTTAATAATTTGAACAGCATAGTTTTTCTTGTGAACACATGTAAACTTATGCAACATACACTCAGGAAGGTTTATTTGGCCATCAATATAATCTTCGCTTTCGAGCATTTCCTGCACTTGAATAAGAAGCCATGAGAACAGCCTATGTATGTTGCTTGAGGAGGAAAGTTGACAAGCAATGAAGGAAAAAGATGTTTCAACTGTGCTCCAGTTGGTAGACAGAAAAGAGAAGTGCTGAAGGGACCACATCAGCAAAAAGCCAGGGAAGAGCCAAAGTCCTTTTCATGAAACCATCAGAGCACCAGGAACTGCAAATACTGTGTTCTGGGAGGATGTTCTTCCATTGCTGTGTCTACATTGGAATGTAGATTAAGAAGTATCTTCAGAGAGTTGGTCTCTCTTTTGCTCTCTCTCTCTGCATTACTCTGAGTTACATCTCTGTAAGGTTA
The DNA here is from genome assembly GCF_008692025.1 of Phocoena sinus. NCBI lineage: Eukaryota > Metazoa > Chordata > Mammalia > Artiodactyla > Phocoenidae > Phocoena > Phocoena sinus. The sequence continues at coordinate 59,868,688 of NC_045774.1, read as the reverse complement.
TAATAGTGATTTGTGGTCATGTGCCTGACCCTATGTATGGAAAGCAACAGCTACCAAAGACAGACTCAGTCAGGTGTGTTGTAGTAGCAGTGCAAGAATAAGCAGCATTGCCCTAGTTATGAAATATGTTGCTAAATGGTAAATAACTTTTATTAGTCTGGAATAAATAAAGGGCATACTTCCATCACTTTATATAATGACTCAATTCCTGGAAAGTTCCAGTGATGTTGAAACTATACAAATAATAGCTTGAGTTTATTTATAAAAGTGATGTAGGTTCTAGGTGCCGTTCACACCCATATTAGTATCTTGGCAATGCATTAAAACTTGTGCAGGGCTCAGGGCTATATTTCACAGGATAGCTAGAATCTCTAGTCTCTACTCAATGCCAAAAGTTCCCCCCGTCATTGTGACAGCCAAAAAACCCCTCTATGAATTTCCATCGTCACTCTTATTATGACAATGAAACTTCTGATCTATTTGAAAGGATTGGCCACTGATTCTCTTCATGCAAACAGGAAATTTCACTTTCATATGCTTTAAGATACAGTTTCCCTAAGTGGTATTATTTGCCTTTCAGCCAACTTTATCCAAATAATTGAGAGCTTTTGTAAAGTGAAACCTGAGAAACAAAGTTTACGATAAATTCACTGGCTGATATGGTATTTGGTTTTTTAACAAATGTAATCATTCCAAAGCTCTATAGCTACACACATCTGTTTACCACTCATTCACTTTCTGCTGCATAAAGAGTTATTTATTACAAATAAATTTGTGACAAAGCAAAGAATGCAACTTTAGTTATATTTTATATGAAGAATTCCATGGAAGTTCTATTTTCAAATGTCTCTATTCAGGCAAAATCCAGGGGTGTCACACAGTTCCCTTTGGGCATTAAGATGCTCTGTAATGCATGTTTCTTCTTTTCTCTGGTTTGCTAGTTCTTTCTGAAGGCTTGCCTTTACAACCTCAGTAGAAATTCCTAGATTTAGACTAGTAAGTTGTCCTCACTTCAGGACATCTTGTCAGTCAATATCTTGAATGGTGAAAGCCCTTTATGTGGAAAAGTGTCCTTGACTAAGTACTCCTGCTAAATTCCTGAAATAGCCCTATTTTCTAGAAGTTTCTACTGTAGTGAGTTTCTATTATAAGCATTATATAAAATCGTATTCATTCAACAAGCATTTGTCAAGCAGGTGATATGAGCCTTGAACTAGGGCAGGCACTTCTTAAATCCTTTGCTTGATGGACCAAATAATGAAATATAATTTCAAGTTGATTATTACAATTATTACTAAAAATTGATAGGTTAATTCATAGCCATTGCAACATTTATTATTTATATTCATTGTATAATAACAATAACATAATATAGTATAATATAATAATATGTAATAATATAATAGAGGGGGCAAGCAGAGTGGGTTCAAAGTTTCTGGTGTTTCCAGTGCACTGAGGTGAGTCCTAGATGATTACTAGGGAACAAAATTCCAGCATCTCCAGTTTCTTCTTCTTGGCCCAAAGCAGCCTGGCTGAGACAGACTGACTTAAACATCCAGAGCATTGCAAACAGACTAGACAGACTTACGTGTGGCCTGTAGTAAACATATTTTGAATAATTTATTTTCTGGCCACAAAACTGCAGTGAAAAAGCAAAATTGTCATCTTGTCCTGCCTGCACTATGACTAAGCATATTGTAGCTCAGAAATAAAAATGAAGCAAACAAACAAAAAAACCCACCTTTGCATTATGGGGTAAACTAAAACAAATAAAACAGAAAACCCGTCTAGCGCCAGTCCTTCAAATCAATGAAGACTTTAGTCCTTTCCCCAAAGTGGCCAACTTCCTAGCAAAGTTAATCCTACCTTTGCAGTACTGCTACCTACAGATAGGTGAAGACTCTTAGAAATAGGGTAATTATTTGAGGAAATAACTGTTCTTCTTCCACCTTGGTAACCTTACATTTGGATGTTAAGTTTCCCTTTACACATCCATTTCAAACTGTGTTCAAGAAGCCAGTTTTTCAGAAGACTTCCTCATAAACAGTTTGCTTTTGCAAATAAATATGGATTTTTTCTTAATAGGTTTTTCCTTTGACACTAATCTTGTGACATATATTCAAAAGAGAGCATTAATTTATAAACAAATAGAGAGAATTACAAACTCTGTGTAACCTTAACTGTGAATACTACACTCTTTAAGGAGGACCAGCTTTTAAACCTCTTTTCTAAAGTGAATTTCAGTTTATTTAACTCTGTTGAAATATGAAATAAAATATTCTGTTCCTCTCCATATATTTAGGCAGCTGCAGAAAATTATGTCAAATTCAGTCTTTTCATCATTTGTTTATTTATTCAACAAACAACAAATATATATTATGTGCCAGACACTATTTCAACCACTGAAGGTGAAGGAGTGAGCAAAACAGACACAGGACCTGTCCCCGTGGGGCTCACATTCTAATAAACTATTAATATATCATAAATTACATGTAATATTAAGGTTAATTGATTTTATGTAGCACAAACATAGCTAAGCAATTGGGACTTCAGATTTCATTCAGAAATTACTTTCTACTATTTTCATAGGAAATGTTACTTGAAAAGCAAACTCTGAAGTAGAGGATCTGTTAATTACACAGAGTAGAAGCACTTAGTGACCCCTTTTGAATGTGATGGCTGTTAAGATGGCTGATACCTATTTTTAAACTTTAGCATTTTGAGATAAGATTGAAAAATGGAACAGTCCAGCAAGGAAAGTCATTAACAAATTAGGTAACAACTTCATGAAAAAGTTTTAGACGTTAGGGTGACTCCATTCACTCCATTAAAACAAATGCTAAGTCAGCTTTTAGAAGTATCTAGGAAGCAACTTGCTCACTGACTGAATTTGGCTCAATATTTATGCAGAAATCTTTGCAAACCCCATTTTCATTTGGGGGAAAAAAAGAAAAAATACTAACACAATGATATTTACACCTTCCCTTATTATGAGCTTCCTGAACTTATTTTCTGAGATGGATATAGTTAGAGAATAGCAATAGTCTTTAGAAGGGCTTGTGTTACTTGAAAAAGAAAAGCAAAGTGATTTTTATTGGCCTTACTAAATGTTAGTAATACAGAAATAAAGCTTATTCAACCACTCTTTGTGCTTGTTCACGAGATATCCACCGTACAGAGCATAGATGTGCCCGTATAAAGACTATCTTTGCTCATTAGCTGACTAGAACCTCCAGTTTACATCATTCCTTTTGGAGTTAGGGAAATTGGGGTGCAATCTATAGAGTCATTAGAATACTTGTCCTATGCATAAATTGTCTCAATGGCTCTGTCACGTGTTTCCGATTCTTCTTTCCTATCCTAATAGGCAGTCAGATGAGGGCGGCTCTGTTCTTCTGATGAAATGATCAGTGAGGTCAGAGCCAAGTTGTTAAGGATGCCGGTAGGGTCTGGGGGAGTTTGAGGTATCCTGCAGGGCTCTGAGGAGGGTGCTGGAGCTCACAGATTGTTGTAGGTTTCACCTCCAATGGTTTACCAAGCACTTTGGGATGCCTGAGGTGAAAATTACAGCAATTTTAAGAGTCTGACACACTTTCCAGCTGATAGCACTAAAAACATGACTTGTAGCCTCCTCGCCTTTCCTTGTTTGCTTCTTTGAATGAAGATAGCAGAAATGCTCTGTATGAACTATTACCCATTTTGTGAGTTTTTATGAATTGAACTGATTTATCTTATAAAAATCCATTTATTTTTTCCTTCTTTGAGAGCAACTTATACAGTGGAGCAGATCCATGTTTATCAAAGTTATTAGAGCCCTGGGTTTTTAATTACTGGTTTGGACCACAGCCTTTCTAGTAGAATGTGGACTGCATACTGAAGGGGAAAAAAAAGAAAAAAGGAAATAACAGTTATGCAATATGCAAAGAGGATATCAGCAACTCATTCTCATCTAAGACAATGTTTAATGCAATCATAGTTGCTCTGGACCCCATATCCCTTTTATTTTGCTTTATTTGGGGGAGGGGGATTCTGATGTTACCAACCGGAACAATTAATTGCAGCCTCAGATGACATATTGTTCTTAACAGAATTAAAATTGTGAAGAGTATAATGTTGCCTGCATAAAAAATTGAATGTTTTTAAGTACAAGCAAAAACTTTAGCCTGCACTGAAAGTTTTAAGTGCATTTCTCCTTAGAATGAAATTATATGCCTGAAAAGAATTTATCTTACTCTTATTTTTATAACCTATCGCATCACAGAATTGCATTTGTCAGAATTTACTCTTAATGATTTGGAATTATTCTTTCAAAGTATATGAACAACCTATTGTTTCTTTCCTAGAACTTTAGAATCTATGAAAACCCCCAAATGAGCATGAAGAAACTATTATAAAATGAGCCAGATCTGAGGGCACATTAAGCTATTCCTGTGGACAGTTTTGTGCAATACTCAAAAGTTAGACCTCTAGGTAAATGTGAATTACATTTGTAATTCTAACATTAGAATCGACGTGTTAGTTTGAAAGCTTCCACATCAAGGACTGATTTTTTTCCCCCATTCTTGATTCCTCAACAATATAATAAGGTAAATAGTAAGTACTTTACGGGTAAATCTAAAAATAGCTAGTAAAAGCCATATGATTTTTTAAATAATAAAAGAAAACACATTTAATATAAAATACCTTTAGTTATATGTTACAAGGAAGCTGAATTCAGCTGTGAAAAATGATACGGTTTGTTCTGGTTCTCAAAATTCCATATTTCTTATATGCATGGATATATCAAAGAGATTTAGTGAATGAATATCTTATAACAAATGGGTTCTTTCTGCTGTCTACTATGGCTATTTCTTCATCTCTCAACCTTAATTCTGCTCTTTGCTTTCCCGCAAAGTCTGCTAATCTATTAGCTCTTCCTCTCCACATTTCTTTTATAGATTTCGTAATATTAGTAGGTATCAGCCCTCAGCAACCACATCATAAATCTAAGAGTGCAATCTGAAATCTAATTGTTTCACTGTTGTCAAACAAGAATGACCAGTAAGAAAGGTCTATGACTAAAATTTCCACCTGTGAGTGTATCTTCAGCTCTTGATATAGTCAAACATTTTAATTCATAAAATATCAGTACAAAGAACAAAATGCAACTTTGCAATTATTTGCATAGAAGTTACCACTTAAAATGAGCACCAATACCTGTGACATTTGGGCTGTCTAGACAAAGGTTGTTTACCCAAACTAAATCCATTAAAGGTATGTCTCACACTGTTAGCTAAATCCTACTAAAAATATTCATACTGAGTCCGGCATGCCCTGGTGCCTAGCTCCATGGCATAAATTAAGGTTCAGAGAAAGTCTCTTAACTCTTTCAGATCATTAAAGCAGTATTCAAAAGGAGCAATTCAGATGATCATTGAGTTAATCCAAAGTGCAAATATCTACATGTTAAGGTTTATTTATCACTGCAAGTTTTCGTCTACATTAAAGCCATGAAATTTCACACTTGAAAAATAGAGCCACAAAAAAATAGCTATTTACTAAAGCAAAAAGGAGTAAGATTGTATGTGTGTATGTGTTATAGTTTGGGTAGAAAAAAAGTTTGTGAGGTTTACCCTATAGGAGTGGTTTGTAGATGAAATGGTTGATGATCACAGCAAAATAATAACAGTAAGTACTAAACGTGCAAGAAAGGAATAGCAGGACTTGACAGCTACCCTGAGTTGTAATTGTATATCCTAAACACTTAGATTTACTTCTTTCATGAAATTTAAAAATTAGATGGTTTTCCATTTCCTTGTCCTTTTTTTTTTTTTCTCTCATGTTCCACAGACTAGTCCTGTAGCTTTTATTTCATAGTTACTGCACCTTGTATCTTGCCATTATTTTCTTGCTGAGAACACAGTCTAAAACAGATGGAACCGAAACTCTTTAACTAAAGTTAAGAAAAGGCTGTTGCATTATCAGTGAATTTAGTACCAGAGGTATTACCATGTAAAAAATCTCACCATTTGACAAAAATGTGATGAATATAGAAAAAGCTGGGCTTGAGAATCCACATAATCTAATTGCTCTTTCATTGTCACTTTGATTTTCTTGCTACTCATTTGATTTTTTTCAAAATATTTTAAAACTGCATTTCTTCCCCCAAATCCTGAACTTCTGGGATTGTCTCTTCATATCAGAACATGCACCAGTGTACCCAGTTCCTCGTCTATCCAGACTCAACCAAAAACAACTGCTTGAAAAATATTTGGGTAGAGTAATTGTAATCGTTATTGGTTTGGTTTTTGTTAACCTTTATTTTTTGTTTGGGGAAGATTAAGTCAATCCACCTGGAGTTTAATACTGTATGTTACTATAGTAACTTTATAGCCTGTTTGGCTGTGACAAAGGGGCTTCATCTCGTCCATTTCATGCTCCTGTGTCGACCTACTCCCTCCCAGTGTTTTATTATATCTGTCTTTAAGGGTATCTGCGGGAGCCACAGCTGCTGTGCTTTTGTAACAGAAAGCAGCTTTCACTGTGTGAAATGCTGGGCTCTAAGAGGTCTTACAGGCTGATGGCATTATTGAATTTCAAAGCAAAGACAAACAACATCAAATTGTTTAAAGCGAATATTCATGTTTTCCTGTATACCATGTATTTTTCTAGAAATAGTATATGATCTATTTTCCAGAAAAAATATATAATTGCTATCTAATGGAATTATAAATGAAAAGGTAGGAAATAAGCCTAAAGTAAGATAAGTTGAAAAAACAAACCCAAAGTATATTCGAGTCAGGACATTTATCAACATGGTATACAGTCTTTTAAAGGGGATGTTTTTCTTTTAATCAGTAATTGGATTGCTTTATTCTTTTCAAGTTTTATAGATATCTAAATGTTGTTTACTGAGCAACTTCTGAATATGTTCTTATAGTTTATATAGAGATGCTGACTAATTTTACTCACGTTAGCAAAACTTTGCCTATTTAGGTTCTGTTCTTAGACCAAGTTTTTGTCCTGATCACTTTTGAAAAAAATGATGACTGTTGTTCCCCAAGATAATATAGTTTTAGTGTACTCACAAATTATTTTTAGAAATGGACCGAGAAAATACTTTTGATAGTAGTTTTTTTTTCCCCCCCCCGTTTCTCACATTTATTTAGCCAAAGCATCTGTCCAACTTGAAACTTCAAAACACTCCTCTCCCCAAAGTGGTCCAATATTTATTTGTCTCTATTCCATAGAAGGCTACTTTGGTGAGATTCTTTTTCAGAATATCAGTGCAGTGATCTTCCAGTTGTGTTAATTGCTGTGTTGGAAAAGTGGTGAATGCTCAATGCTATCTTGTTAACTTGCTAAGCATCTGGTCAGCAGGGTAGTTCAGCTCCACCGAGGCTCTTGACACCTCTGTCAAGGGTTATTGATACCTCGCACACCCCAGCTGAGGCAGATTGTTTCAGTTGGGCTTCAGATCCATAGCGTAGCCTGTAGTTAGGGGAAAAAAAAAAAAAGAAAACAACAAAAAAAAAAACCCCGAGTGATTGACAGCCCACACCTCCTGGGCCCTTCTTACTACCAGACACAACATCTGCTATGCCCTGTGGAGCAGTGAACCAACACACACCGAGAGAGAACTGTTTCTAGTATTGTCAGGGTGGATTTTGCTTAACCCTTTGTAGTTACTCTCTGGAGAAAAGTGTGAGATGGCTTTTATTTGGGGGCAAGGGTGGGGGTAAATATAGATTTGGGGGGAGATTAGAATGCCTTACTTTAAAAGGAATTTTACTTAATAAAATATTACTGAAAGTGACAAAAAAAAAGAGAGAGTCTAGAATAAGTGCCTAGAAATAACCTCATTGCTGTGCTTTTTTTTTGTTGTCAAATGAAAGATTTGTCATATCCTTTCCCAGCACTATCTCAGAATCAGAGAAACTGAACTCATGCAGAATAATGAATTAGTGGCAACTGGTTTTGGTTTTCATTCACATGGTACCTTCAAGCCTATAAGATTTTCATTGCATCTAGATTTATAAAAATTATTCTCAATAATTCAGAAGAGATTAGAAAGCCAGTATGTTTGTTAAGTAGATAGAAAAGCCACAATGTGTCCATGCCAGACCTTTAAAAGGCAAGGGTACTGTGCATCTAGTATTCTGTGACTTCCGAAGTTATAATGCTGAAATATGGAAGTCTATATATCATTTTAGGAAAACTTGTTTTTTGTTATTGCCAACTCAACTACCCTGCTGATAGAATGCGAAATCCTATATTTGATAATAAATGTGATTCATTAAAAATGCATCAAGAAGCTTTTGTAGACTGCCAGCAATATACGGGAACATTTAAAGGTTCCCCATAGCAATTTCCAGGTTAAAATTGTTTTGACATTTTTTGAAGGGCTCATTTTTGTGTCTGGATATTTTAAGATATCTTCTGAAACAATTTTTCACACTTTGGGCATATTAGTTAGAAAGGTAAAGAATAGGGAATAATGTTGGGGTAAAATTATCTAATTTCTTTATATATGTGTTCTCTGATACTGACATGAATAAAAATTTAAAAACAGAGCTTACATATTGAAAAAATACAGCAATGGATCTAAGAGTAATTTAATACATCTCTTTTCACGTAGGCCAGTATTTGTCAGACTAGCTCTCCATCATAATACCACGCATCAAGGCTAATACTTAATGGCCATAATATCTCTGTTTACAATGCTTTAAGGATGAGCTATGGTACAGAATAGTTGTAGCATTTCTATTCTGTTTTTATTACAGCAAGGTAATTAGCAATATTATTATTTTTATGCGTAGTCTCACCTCTTGTCAGCATTATGTTACTTCTACATAATTCACCCAATATTACGAAGGCAAAGAAGTTGTTCCTTCAGTTATATAATATTATTATATTTTTATCACTTGGATTTATATTAGTGAATGAGTATGTACATATCTGGTATTTAAGATCCATTTGTTTCCAACAAACTTGTTCTCATGTCAAAAGTTTTAGCCAAAGATAGATTACCTTCTAATAATCAAAATTTAAAAATACTTATATGCAGACAATTTAAGTAAGACTTTTTTATTTTCTTTTTTTACTATTTTGAAACTTTATTATATGCCATGTGCGTACCCATGTGCACTTATGGCTTACTTCTGTTTCATTGATCTATTTATCCATTACTGATTCAATGCCACACAATTCTCATTATTATAGCTTTACATTATGTCTAGACATGTGCTTGGAAAATACCTTAAATTTGTCCTTTTTTGTCATTTTTTTCTTGGCTGTTTATGCACACGTACTTTTCCATAGAAATACAAAAGAAAGGGAAAAGAAATTTAGGCATAGTAGTTTGGTTTCTTATATGTGATCCCATCATATAGTCTGTCTGGGAATAGGAGAATTTAGCTCATTTACAGTCGGACCGATCAGCGATTACTATGTCATCTCATTTTGTGTTTTTTCTTTATCATACGTTAGACTCTATGTTTCCCTACTTTTTACTAGAAGAACTGAATTTCATATGGTCCCTATTTTGATAGCTCTATATTCTATTTCTATTCTTTCAGTTATGCTTAATTTTCAATACTCATACTTAAATATATTTTTTGAAAAAAGGTCAAGAGTTTATCATTATCTTCCTCCCTCTTTTCCTTTCTCTCCCTCTCCTTGATCCTGTCACCTTTCCCCAACTCATTTATAACTCTCATCTTGAATCTTATTTTCAGATTAATATTAAAAACATCTTCCTTAGTTTCTTTGCCTCCTCCTCCTCTCTTCCTCTTTTTCTCTTCTTCCTTCTCTGTCGTCTTCTAATTTATACTTATTGAGTTTTAACAATCAATTTATTTAATTTTATGCTCATCATTCTCTCTCCTCCTTGTACCCTTATAAATTCATTTTACCTTGTGGAGGAATATATTCTTTTTTTTTTTAACATCTTTATTGGAGTATAATTGCTTCACACTACTGTGTTAGTTTCTGTTGTACAACAAAATGAATCAGCCAAATGCATGCATACATCCCCATATCCCCTCCCTCTTGAGCCTCCCTCCCACGCTCCCTATCCCACGCCTCTAGGTGGACATAAAGCATCAAGCCCAAGCTGATCTCCCTGTGCTATGCAGCTGCTTCCCTCTAGCTATCTATTTTACGTTTGGTAGTGTGTATGTGTCAATGCCACTCTCTCACTTCATCCCAGCTTACCCTTCCCCCTCCCTGTGTCCTAAAGTCCATTATCTACGTCTGCATCTTTATTCCTGTCCTGCCCCTAGGTTCTTCAGAACCTTTTTTTTTTTTTAGATTCCATATATATGTGTTAGCATACAGTATTTGTTTTTCTCTTTCTGACTTACTTCACTCTGTATGACAGACTCTAGGTCCATCCACCTCACTACAAATAGCTCAATTTTGTTTCTTTTTATGGCTGAGAAATATTCCATTGTATACATGTGCCACATCTTTACCCATTCATCTGTCAGTGGACACTTAGGTTGCTTCCATGTCCTGGCTATTGTAAATAGTGCTGCAATGAACATTGTGGTACATGTCTCTTTTTGAATTATGGTTTTCTCAGGGTATATGCCCAGTAGTGGGATTGCTGGGTCATCTGGTAGTTCTATTTTTAGTTTTTAAGGAACCTCCATACTGTTCTCCATAGTGACTGTATCAATTTACATTCCCACCAACAGTGCAAGAGGGTTCCCTTTCTCCACACTCTCTCCAGCATTTATTGTTTGCAGATTTTTTGATGATGGCCATTCTGACCAGTGTGAGGTGATACCTCATTGTAGTTTTGATTTGCATTTCTCTAATGATTAGTGATGTTGGGCATCCTTTCATGTGTTTGTTGGCAATCTGTATATCTTCTTTGGAGAAATGTCTATTAAAGTCTTCCACCCATGTTTGGATTCGGTTGTTTGTTTTTTTGATATTGAGCTGCATGAGCTGCTTATATATTTTGGAGATTAATCCTTTGTCAGTTGCTTCATTTGCAAATATGTTCTCCCATTCTGAGGGTTGTCTTTTTGTCTTGTTTATGGTTTCCTTTGGTGTGCAAAAGTTTTTAAGTTTCACTAGGTTCCATTTGTTTATTTTTGTTTTTATTTCTATCTCTCTAGGAGGTGGGTCAAAAAGGATCTTGCGGTGATTTATGTCATAGAGTGTTCTGCCTATGTTTTCCTTGGAGGAATATATTCTTGAATGTTTGCTCTTTTTCATTCAGAGAGGCTCTTATTTTACTCTTGAGAATAGATTTATTTAAATATTTCCTTACGTGCATGCTCTTATATTCTACTTTAGACAGTAGATAAATAAGAATGTTTTCCTCTGTTCTTCTTAATAATTCCATTTCTAAAGTCTTTTGACATGTTTCTTCACCTTGATCATTTATTTCTCTAACTTGCTTTTTACCAGTGTGCAGTTGTTGTTCTCTATTTATTTAAAAGTAATTATATTTTTCATACCAAAACTCTAACATTCATTTATGATGATCTGTTTTTATCTCATGAATCCTAGTTTCTCCCTTATTTTTCCACATATTAAAATATACTTGTTTTGAAGTTATTTTCTGACTTTTCTATTAACTTTGTTTCCTTGGAAAATAATTCATTTGCATTCTTTGAATTTTCTTTCTTTTATGGGTCAATGACCCTCTGCGTTTGTTTATTTTTTAATAGTATTTCATCTGTATCTATTATTTTCCAGTACAGTGGTATCTTCGTTTTCTATGGCTGCTGTAACAAATAACCATAAATTTAGTGGCTTAAAATAAAAATATATTGCCTTACAGTTCTGTAATTCAGAAGTCTGAAATGGTTCTCACTAGGCTAAAATCAAGGTGTTGGCAGATCTGATTGACAAAGACTAACATTAATATAATACCAGATGATTATAACCTACAAAAAAAAAATATGTATTTTACATAAACAATGCAATCCTAACAAAATTGATTTAGTCCACAAAAACCCTCAAATTCTACAGACTACATGCAGATCACATTTTCTAACCATAATGCAGTAAAAGGAAACATTAATATAAAATATTTAAACAAAAATCACTCATAACATATAGTTTTTTAAAATGTATTATGAAATTGCTTAAAAAAGGAAACAAAAATATAATAGAAGCTCTTGAAAAAGAACAAAATAGGAATATTTTTGTCATCACTCATGGAATATTGCCAAAGTTTACTCAAATGAATATCCATAACTTTGAATATGTTATCAAATAAAAATATGGAAATGAATAATTAGACATTGAACACTGGAAAACAAGAGCAAAACAAACATAAACATAAAAATGCAATAAAAGACACCAAGCATTAAAAAAAATCCAAAAGTATAAAGTTGGTAAATCCAAAAACTTGATTTTTATAGGGGAAATAGAATAAGAAATTTTTATATAGTCCACACCCCAAAATTTGGTCTAAAAAGAGAATAAATTTTTTTAAATGAGATTAAAAATTGTGGGCCTATGTGTATAGATATTTTCTAATTAATTTGAAAACACGTTATATTGGATTTATTTGTTTAAAATATGAATGACCATATTTCATAAAAAACAAAAATTCAAAAAAGAACTGGAAAATTTTCAAAGAATTACCCCTAAATTCTTTTAGGGGTACCCATTTTTCACAATTTTTCAAATATGGGAACTACTATATCTTATTGTTAATATTGTAGCCAAACATGGAAGGAAGTTGTCATTAATGACACAAGAAATTTATAAAAATTAAAAGGTAGACCTTTATCTTTTGTGTAAATTATTAAAAATCATAAAATATGTCCAGACTACAAGAACCATATATTAAAAAATAATACATCAAATCCAACTAAGTTTATTTCTGAAATGTATTTTTTTTTTTTTTTTTTTTTTCTTTTTTTTTTGGTACACGGGCCTCCCACTGTTGTGGTCTCTCCCGCCGCGGAGCACAGGCTCCGGACGCGCAGGCTCTGGACGCGCAGGCTCAGCGGCCATGGCTCACGGGACCCGCCGCTCCGCGGCATGTGGGATCCTCCCGGACCGGGGCACGAACCCGCGTCCCCTGCACCGGCAGGCGGACTCTCAACCACCGCGCCACCAGGGAAGCCCTGAAATGTATTTTTTAAAAACATTGCCAGTTACTACAATATAATAATATATGTGTAAATCTTATACAGAATATTTCAGAAAGTTTGAGACGGAGAGAACACTTTCAAACTTATTTTATGAGGGCAGCATTATCTAAAACCTGATTAAAACATTACAAAAGAAAAAAACTAAGACCAGTATTCTTCATGAATAAAAATGTAAAAATTCCTAACAGAATGTTAGCAAAAGGAAACCAGTAATTATATATGAAAGATAAAACATGAGTAAATGTGGTTTCTCAAAAAAATACAAGGTTGTCTTAACACTCAAAAATCAATTATTATAATTTACTATATTAATAGACTGAAGGAGAAATAGCTTGACATCTTTGAATAGGCGCAGAGAATGATTTTTTTTCAATTGTATATAGGGCATATCAAAAATACTTACAGCTAATATCATGCATAATAGTGAAATATTGAATGATTTTCCATAAAATTAGAAATAGGTGAGATGTCTGTTTTTACCACTTCTATTCCACATCTTGCCAATAAGGCAATCAAAAGAAATAAATAAAGCTTGGAAACAAAAAATAAAATCTGTCTTTAATTATACATAACATAATCATTTACATAGGAAATCACAAGGAATTTATAAAACAATTACTAGAGCCTGTAGGTGAATTTAGCAAAGTTGCAAGTACAAGGTTAATATATCAGCAGCATAGAAAATACATTAAAAATCAGTCCCATACACAATTGTGTCTAAAAACATGAACTTTAACAAAGGACTGCAAAACCTCTATACTAAAAATTATAAAGCATTCCTGAAAGAAATTAAGACAAATCTTAATTAATGGAGCAACACACCGTGTTTGTGGATTAGAGCATTCAAGTTTGTTAAAATGTTCATTCTCCATCCTCCCCTAATTGGACTATAGATTCAATACAATCCCAATGTAAATCACAGCAGACTTTTTTGCAGAAATATACTCAAAATTTATTTGGAAATGCAACACAGCCAAAAATTCTTAAGGAAATCAAAAGATGGAGTACTTATATCATCCAACTTTAAAACTTGCTATAAAGTTACAGTAATTAAGACATCTTAACTTTGTTTAATAATAATAACTAGATCAATGGAAGGACTAGAGAGTCCAGAAATAGACTCACATTTATACAGTACATTGCATTTCCACAAAGACACTAAAGCCAATCATTGGGGAAAGGATTTTCAACAGAGGAAGTTGAACAACTGAATATCATATGGAAAAACATGAAACTCAAACTCTACTCAACACCAAATATAAAAATTAATTTAAGATATAGTATAATCCAAAATGCTCAAGCTAAAGTCATAATGGTTCTAAAGGCAAACCAATGAGATTATCTTGGCAAAATGGGTAGACAAATATTTTCTCAGACAGGATACAGTAAACAATTACTATAAGGAAATAAAATGAACAATTTGGAGAATATAATTTGCAGCCATAATGAGATGCCAGTCAAATTACTGAACTTAAAAAAATGAAAATACCAAATGTAGGTGAAGATTTGAAGCAATTGGAACTCTCACACATTGCCACTGAGAATGCAAATGGTACAACCATTTAGGAAAAGATTTTAACAGTTTCTTACAAAGTTAAACTTATACCTACCATATGACTCAGTAATTTCATTACTAGGTACTTTCCAAGAGAAGTAGAAACATATGTGTACAAAAAGATGTTTTAAAGAATGATTTTGGCATTTTAGTCATAAAAGCTGAAACAGTCCAGAAAAGCCACTGAGGCATAAGAATTATTTTGAGCTGAAGGCATTTGAAATCCCTTATCTGCCTAAAAGCAGAACTTCCCAAAAGAGCTCAGTTGTCATAAATCCCCTCCCCCAGGAGCAAATCTAATCTTCTAATCTTCTTGAGATAAGAAGTTGTTGGCACCACACTCAACATACATTGTCACAAAACTATCATATCTCCCATCTATTCTTTTAAGGGCCCATTTGTCTTTCCAAGAAGTCATCTGTTTTTCCATAAACACTCCTTTCTCTTCTCTCTTCTAAAAAGTCATTTGTTCTCCCAGATGTGCCCTCTGCTCCTTGCCATTCCCTATTAAAATGGTATATAAGCCCCAAATTCTAACCTCCTTGAGTCACATTTCTTTGTGAACTCCCATGTTATATGTTTTCCCTCTCACTAGTCTTCTTTTGTTTGTTTAATTTGCAGAACACCAAAGACTGCATCTAAAAGGGTTCAGGAAAGTTTTACTTCCTGACAAAGCCAAACCAAACCAAACCAAACAAACAAAAAAACCCAAGTGTTCATTAAGAGGAGAATGAATAATGAGTAGTACATTATATATAAGAATGCTAATCAGAAATAAAATGGAAAAAGACTCCTAATAGATAGAGCAACAGGAACAAATCTTACCAACATTATACTGAGTTAAAGTCAAACACCAAAGAGACATACTGTATATTCCATCATACTTTATGACATAAATATTCTAAATTTTGATAGAAGTGTGGGTTTCATGAGTGTACCATTTTCAAAACTCATAGAATTTTGTACTTATGATTTGTAAATTTCACTGTATATAAGTTTTACCTATAAATTAATACAAACTTTGAATTTTCAGTAGGCTTGCTTTTTACAGTGGTATGGATTAGCAATTCTGAAAGTATATTCTATGTATTCTAGGCATTAGTGAATGAGTAATTATATTAAGGGTAATGGAAGACAGGCTTCTCTGTTGAAGAAGCAAGTTGTAAATACAGAAAGGGGGAAAACTAAATGTATCCTGTGGCATTGGATTAGAATTGAAACGTATCAGTATAAAATAATTCCATGTGTATTTTCAATATAAAATACACATATGTATGAATGTATTTACATACATATTACATATAGTATGTATTACGTATAAATATACCTATATTTATATATTTATTTATATTACATAAACACACACAGGTGCACCCTTACATATGTTTGCTAGCTCTATCAACTAATAGCTAACACTGATAGCAATTATGACAACCTTGTTTTCTGAATATCATTTTCCAGTAAAAAGAACCAGGGATGTTTGGAAAAATGGTTGAATCTTAGGTCTTTGGCAGACAAAGGGCATGATAAGCCTGAACATCTTCTTGCAGCACAATTAATCAAGGGCTGGGAGAATACTGGGGACATGTCCCAAAGACACAAGAGGTAAGCTGAAGTGGCTCAAACCTGGTCAAATCTGGGGCAAATTGAGTATTGTAATAAACTCAATTAATAAATAAATAACAATACTGGTAGATTATAAATCATTGAATGAAATAAGAACCCATAAGTCTGTTTAAATAAATGAATAAACGGGTGAATAAATTCTATTGTAAATAGAACTCTGATGGTTATAGAAGAAATGATGGAGTTGGAAAATCATAACAGATGCTGAAGTTAGTGGATAAAACTTTGATCAGGGACAAAAAACTTTAGACATAAAGTATCTCACCACAAATTAAATTCAAAGTATCTCCATAGAAGTTACATTACAAAGAAGAAAATAGTAACTTTATCATGGAGAAACCTAATTATATAATTTTGGGGAGGAAAAATTTTCATTCTACCCTTCTAGGTTCTTTGGCTGGTCTAATAACCAAATTGACATAAGACATTAACAGGAGAATAAAAATTAAATACATGTATAAGAGTTCTCCATAAAAATGTAGGACCCAAGGGCAAATCTGGCAATTGAGGCTAGTGTGCAATCCTGAGCTAAGGAGTGGGGCCTGGAGCTTCAAAGGGGAGTAGGGTAATTCACTGGACCATGAGAAGAAATGTTTAGTAATTAGATGTTTACCCTGCCATACAGATAGGTCATTCAGGTACAAGTTATCTCGGGTAATAGCTCTCTTTCTGAGCCAGGCCACCTATCTAAATTATTTTAAGTGGTTAAACTCTTCATGAGTCTTTTGGGCCTTGATTGCCTTCAGCTCGAAATAATCCCACATGCCAAAGTGGCATATTTTGGGGAGGCTCATTATGAACCTCTTCAATAACAGAATACAATATTTATTAAATGATCAAAGTTAACATCACTGATGTTGGGTTTGGGGCTTCCACTTATAACTGCACTAAGGAAAATACAACATCTGTATTATTCATGCCAAAGATGGAAAGTCTAAATTTCATTATAAGGAAATATTAGACAATCCCAAATTGAGGAATATTTTACAAAATAATGACTTTGTACTCTTTATAATGTCAAGATGAGCAAATAAAAGGACTAAGCAACTCTTCCAGGGTAAAGGATTCTAATGATCAATAGCACTGTGTGATGCCAGACTGCACCTAGACTGGGGAAAAAAGTGTTATAAAGAACAGCCTTGAGTCAGTTTACAAAATTTGAATATGAACTATTGATTATGTAATAATCATATTATTTCACATTACTGTGAAATTTTGTGGTTTTGATCATTTTATTGTAGTTAGAATGCCTTTGTTCTTTAGGAAACATACTAAAATATTTAGGGGTAATAAGGAACAATGTCTCCAACTCTGTTTCAAACAGTTCGGAAAAAATTATGTATACATACAGATAATAGAATGATAGAATCATAACATAATTAGGGCAAAAAGTAAATAATTAGTAAATTGGGATAAAGGGCTCATTGGGGTCTTAGAAATATTCTTGCAAATTTTCTGTAAGTCTGACATAATATTAAAATAAAAACTAACAAGTAATGCACAATCCCTCATTTGAGGATTCATAAGTACCTTTCCAATCTTGCTAATTATAATCTTAACTTCTATGAACACTAGAAAGGGATATCAAAGATCACCCTAAAGCTTACTGATAATTGTATGTAAATTTTATAGGGACATTTTTAACACTGCAGCATATATGCATATTATTTACTGAATTATATTTTTATTTTATTAAAAAATTTGTACTTAAAGGGGGATTCCTCTGTAATTTGCACCTTGTTTCCCCTATAATTTGTCTGTAATATGATGATTTTTTTCATGGACACTCTTTTAATATCATATTGAAGATTTAGAAACTGTGATTCATCATCTGCTAGATTTCCTGTTTTATATGATTTCCAAATTCAGATTATGTTATTCTACTACTTTTTAATTTATCCCATGCACTTTATTCATTCATAACTTTACTGTTCTATTGTTTATCCAGTAATATATGCTGGTTGGTAATAAAATATGTTGTGATTCAACAATACAGATTTTCTTCAAAAACTCAGAGGTCAGAGCAGAACAGATGAGTTGAACAACATTGGATTAAAGAGAACATTGAAATAACCTATTCTTATGTCTCACAATTCTCTTTTCCTAGACCACAACTTCCTTTAGTTGATTCAAGCTAAATAATGCATTGTTTATTAAGTATAGTCATTCGTAAAGCAAACATACAATGTTGTGCTTATTGCATTAAAGTTTAATATGGCATGGTGTATGAGTCAGGGAGTATATTCACAGACAGTAATAGCAATATTAAAAAATAGAAATTAGCATATTTAAACACATCTATGTCTTTTAAAAGTAAAATCGGGTTCATCATTTTCATTGTTAAGTGAATTAAAGAGATTTCAAAATAACCATTTTGTCCTCCATTAACTTATTTTTCTATAGTGTCCATAACTTGTCATATGTACATGAAGTTATTCTTAACTATTCCAAAATTTGATATTATCTTTGTCGCAGGTACTGCTTCTAAATTGACAGTGTCTAAAGGACAGTGTCTGTGTCCAGAGCATATGACGTAGATATAGAGATAATTAGCTCTGCTACTTATCATTCCTGAATAAGGAAAATAATAAAAGTACACTAAACATTCTTCTTGACTATATGTGCTATAAGAATATATCTTCACACTCTACCTTCTATACTTAACTCAATTAAATGCTATTGATACATACCTGATAGGTTTTCCTTTTTAGGTTCCAATTTTCTACTGTTTCTGTAGGAAAGTAATGATAGTTAAACCCTCATCTCTCACAAGTAATGTTTCTGATGATCAGGGTGACCTTCTCTGATTAATTAATTCAAGATCTAAGCTGCCTCATTTTAAGCTATCTTCATTTATACAGGATATAATTACTTTTATGTTGAGTTCTGTTTTACTTTTTATTTAAATTACATTATATTTGACAAGTAAAATGATGAGTGTTTTCCCCTGGAAATTACCAGGGGAAATATTACCCTGGTGATATTGGTAAAATATTACCAATTTATGCACATTTTTTTCTGAAATGTAGTAATGGTATACTTTTAAATACAATTTACATTATTAACATATTACCTCACCCCATATTTTCATATTCATGTTATTGCATTATTTTACCTCTGTATGATGAAGTTTCAAAACTAGACTGTTGTAAGATAGGACCTGTATTTTTCCCATCTTTCACCCTGCTCCTTCTAGCGGCTAACACACCACACTATCAGCCAATTAGTGTCTTCCAAATTGGAAGCTCCTACTTCATTCTAACCTAATTTATATAGTGTTGGGATGTGAAAAGATATCACCATCAAAGCTCAGAAGAAAGTTCTGAAAGTGATTTATAAAGACCCACCAAAATGATTTTGTTAAGAAGGTATATTTGAAATGCCTCTTCATTTAAGTGAAATAGCCTTAGTTCCCAGTATCTTCCATCCAACAATGTGTTTATTACTTGGGAACAAATAATGGACACACATGTTTTGTTGGGAAAGACACTATGTTTGCATTTGGTGATATGTCTGTCTATCACAGAGCTTTTCATATCATTATTCAGAAGCTCCTGGTATTTACCGTAATGGAACAAGGAGTAGAGTAGGGGGCAATGACAATAAATTGAGCGCTTAAGCGGCACCATATTTGAGCTAAGCATTTATCAAGTGCCATAATTATTATGTATATTAGGTATATAGTGTTTGATTTACATGCTCAAATTTGAAGAAAAGTGTCCTTTTCATGTAAACTTTTGGGTAACAATAGTCAACATTTATAATTTACTAAATGCAAGGTAAATGCAATATTAATAGCTTCATTTTGAAGATAAGGAAGCTAAATCACAGAGTTTAAATGACTTGTGAATAAAAACTGAAGCCAGAAATCTGTCTCTGGGACTCACGCATTTAACTTCTGGAATCTCTTGGTCTATCATTTCCCAAAACTGGTTGGAGGAATGCGCAAATGGAAAGATAATCGTGCTCACACAATGAAAGAGATATCATTTATTTTTGCAATTTAACATAGTTCCATTACATTTGTAAGCATTTATTAAGAATTTACTATATACCTGGGAACGCTCAAAACAGAGAAAAAAGGGAGAATTTCTCTTGGGGCCACCTAGCATATTTCAATTAAAGCCAATAAGCATGTAATGATGGCTAACTGTGCACCAACTAATATCCTCATCCCAATAGATAGAAAGACCTTTGTCTAGTAGAGGAGCTTGTAATGTAGTTGGAGATAAATGAATCCATCATGTAGAAGGGTAGGTACAGTAGGACATCAGAAAAGATGGGAGTGATCAGGGAAAGCTATGTGAATCTCAAAGGAAAGATAAAAGTTTTGAGTTGGGAATGGTGGTAAGGGAATACCAGATATCAGAAACAGTAAATTGAAAAGCATAGAAGTGTGAATTAGCATGGCATGTTCAGAGGTGACCAGAATATAGGGTGTTGGATGAAAGGTTAAGTGATTATCAAATAAATCTGGAAAGCAGAGAGGAGCCAGAAATAGCAACCGGAAATAATGAGCCATGGTATTATTGGTTAGCTTTGCTCAGAAAGAATATTCTGTCTTAAAATGATTGACTGGCAGACACAGTATGGTGGTCAGCAGAAATAGCAAGAATTGACCTGCAGGACATATCCAGCTGGCTGTTGGATACTCAATTCAGTATGCGTGTCCTGATCGTTGGCTTCAGAAAAGGCCAGCAATTCTATAAAAAGGCTAGAAGGGGAGTCCTCTCCCACCCCACCTCAGAAAATGAGTCCCAATACTTTTATTCCTAGCATCTTCATCCAATAAGGCTCAATCATCCCCTGTCTAGACCTAAGGTGCCGACAGTTATCTTAGATAACTCCAATCAATTCTCTCCATGAGCCCTTAGGCCCACGATAGTGTTTCCTTTGGATTTAGTTTCTTTGTCTTGTTACTCTCATTGCTTTGAAGCTTTGCAAATGTGACCCCAAACTGTAGTCTTGTCAGCATTGGGACTGTCACACGTCTTGGTCGACAAATACATGACTTTGAGACTTGGAGTCCATATCACTATGTTTCATCCATGTGATAAGAACTCTGCTATCTCCTCTCAGAAATCACTGAGCTCACTATTATCTCAGTCACCACTAAACTTGCTTTTCAATATGGAATCTTGACACATTCCTTCAAATTTTCTCAGCATTTCCGTTTCACCTGCCCTCGTATCCAACTCTATTGTGTGGGCTGCGTGAAATGACTTACTCCCCTTTCCTTACTTTCCTTTGCTTCTAACATAAATCATCGTGCCTCATATCAAGTTCAAGATAGGGAAAATTATACTATCTTGTTGTGTGAATCTTGCAATCTCAAGGACATTATGCTGTGATAAATTTGCATCTTCTTACACCAAAGACATGGACGGACCTTTCCTAGGGCAGATTCCACAACTGGAACAGACAAAAGAGAGTATTACTGGGAATGCTGCCCATCATGACACCAGCTAAAAATCTTCTGCAAAATTCAGAGCATCTGGTAACAGTTTGACTTGCTGAGAAATATCATTTATTACAGAAATATTAATAACACCAACAACAAAATGGAAGCCGTCACCTTTAACTCTTACCAAAAGGACATGGTATTTAACTCTGACCAGAGGAACCTCATGATAAAGTAGAAGTGATCTCAGTATTTTATCTTAGTCTTTCTCACATTTTTATTCTCCTCACCCAGAAGTACAGATAAGTAAACTCTCCTGAGGGCAATTCTCAACAAATCAGAGATAGAAGTCAGTGGATAAACAGAATCTCCCTGTCCTCTAGCAGGACAATTCTGGACTATTCCACATGGTTTCTCAGAGTATTCATAGAAGAATTGACCCCAGTTGCTCATAGCACTAACCCAACTCTTCTATAGACAGTCTACTGATCTCTCTCTTTCAGGTCTCACTTCTCTTCTCTCACTTGGTAAACCCTGGGATCTTCTCTCAAATAAACCACCTGCACTCACTCATCTTACATGTGTTCTTAAGAGAGCCACACTAAGATAAGTGATTACCTTTGGAGTTAGTGATAACTGGATGGGGGTGCTGCTAACATTCTTGCTCTTACTCGGGGTAAGGTTAAACGAAATTGTTTAATTTATAAAAGTGCACTGACTGTGCATACATAATTTATTCACTTCTTGTTATATTTGGTATACACCAATAAATGGTTTTATACAAAGCAGTAAATGTATATTAAAATGTGTAGGGGCTTTCCTGGTGGCGCAGTGGTTGCGTGTCCGCCTGCCGATGCAGGGGACACGGGTTCGTGCCCCAGTCCGGGAGGATCCCGTGTGCCGCGGAGCGGCTGGGCCCGTGAGCCATGGCCGCTGAGCCTGCGCATCCAGAGCCTGTGCTCCACAGCAGGAGAGGCCACAACAGTGAGAGGCCCGCGTACCGCAAAAAAAAATAAAATAAAATAAATTTTTTTTAATTTAAAAAAATAAAAAAATGTGTAATAAGAAATGTTCAATTCAAATAAAAATAAATAGTCACATTGGGTGATTTTTGATGTATTGCTTATGGTATTAGAATAATAAAGTAATCTAGCTTAAAAAATAGCCACCTTTAATTTTTCATTTTGGATTTTTCCTAAATTTCTGTGAATTAAAAAGAATATACATACACATATATATGTGTGTATATAAGTACATACTTATGTTATTTTTAATTAAATTTAATTATTTAATTGAATAATTAAAAATTGAATGAGCACACATATGACTCTAGTTATGTATTGATAAGAAATTAATAAGCTATATGACTTAAATTTTATATCCACAGCATTCATTTCAGATCATATCAAATATTTAATACCAGCTATTCTTTGGGATTTGTTAGCATATCTTTTAAAACTTGCCTGCGGCAGTTACAAGAATGAATGTAAAAAGTGGTTTTGATTATCGTTTTAGATTGTCAACCTTGACAGTTTGGGTGGGATTTATAGGCATGAAGAAAGAATACACAGACACTCACACCAGTGTGTGTACCTTTATCCTTTTCCTGTGAAATATTCTCTCCCAAAGTAACCAAAGAGCTTGTTATTTGTTAGAAGAATTAGAGTAGAGCTCTTTAGGAGTAACCTGGGACATGAGAGTCTGGAAACCAGAATCTACGAGTGATCAGTTTGGATCTATAGGCACGTACTGAGACATTATTTTAATTTGCTTTGTAGCAGAGTTAAAACCTCATTTATTTTATTTTATATTCATAGTCAAGAAAAATATGATACTTTAAACTTTCATTTCTTTTTATATTACTCAGAAACATAAGAAGATTTTTAATTCAAAAGTGGAAGACAAAAACAAAATAGGTTAATATGTGTCTCACTCTTAAGGAAAACGAAAACCAAGTCATTATTGCTTGGATATAATCAGAAAGTGAACTTTCTGCATTCAGATGGTTTAGAGAGGCTACTCAGGGCTATTGTCCCCTCTAGGGAAGGACCAAAAATAAACAGAACTATGAACTTTCTGACTATAGAAATCAGTGTCCCTGAAAGGATGTGTGTATTCTCTTACCTAAGCCTAACCAACGCTTTAATAATTCATCAGAATGGGGGTTCCAAAGGGTTGGCCGTTGAAATGCCCATCTTGTTTTCAAGGGGGTCAGTTTCTGACTAAGCTCTGCTCTGATGCTAAAGCATGAATAAAATATGTTGGGAAGAGGATGATGGTGCCAGAGTAACAGAACTGAAGAATACTGCATTCAGGTTTTTCCTTAAACTCTTTCACAATTTGATTGGAAGCTGAATTTCAAGATTCTTTGTTACTAACACCCATGCATCATAATTGCTGAGGCGTATTATCATCCATCCTTACATTGAGTCTGCATATAGCTTTACACTGAAATCCACATGTCTTTGTGAGGCATACATTTTTTTTTCTTTTTTCATTTAAGTCCTTTTATTACAGTGGTGCCAGCTACTGCTGCTATCGTTAAATGCCTGTCAGCATTTCCATTATAAACCTTATTTTCAGGGGATTTATAACCTAGCCATTTTAATTCACATTCGGCTGAAAGTTGCCACCGAAATTCTCAACATACAGTAGGTGCTGTTTTCTTTTATCACCAAATTTTATTTGAATCTGTTTATCTGCCTGAGATTTAGCAATGTGTAAAACCATAACACTGAGATGGAAGAAAAGTAGAGATATTTTGGTGGCTGTTTTCTAAGGTAAAGATATACACATGCAAAGCTAGAAAGGAGTTGCAAAAATTGTCAGACCTTTGAAAAGCAAAAGTCTTAATGGAGAATTTGAAACCATTATTATTCGTAGTGCACTAATATTTTATACTCATAGTTTTTAAAATACATTTTACTGTGAACACCAACTCATAACATGAAAAAGTTATGGTCGGGCTTCCCTGGTGGCGCAGTGGTTGAGAGTCCGCCTGCCGATGCAGGGGACAGGGGTTCATGCCCCGGTCCGGGAAGATCCCACATGCCGCAGAGCGGCTGGGCCCATGAGCCATGGCTGCTGACCCTGCGCGTCCGGAGCCTGTGCTCCACAATGGGAGAGGCCACAACGGTGAGAGGCCCGCGTACCGCAAAGAAAAAAAAAAAAAAAAAGTTATGGTCAATTCTGCATAGCATCCTGTTCTCTATAATAGGCTTATTGGCATCATGAAAAATAATATAAAGCCATATTCCTTTTATAGTAAAATAAAAAGTTTTAATGTACAAATTTGACATCTAATTTTTTTTTAGAAATCCTATCTAACTTTGCTTTTATTCTTCATGAAGGAAACCATGCTTTAATTATGTTTTCCAAAATATAAAATGCTTTTACATCACCTGGCTTCTTTAATTCATTTTTATTGTCGGAATAAGCATACATCAGTCATTTTTAAACATTCTAAAAACAATAATTCAGATTTTGAATAAGCACAGAAAAAAAAGCAGGTCACCTCTGATCTTATTGCTGCTTAATACAAGAAAAACATATGAACAGGCAATCTAAACTTGTAAAGATTATATAACAATGAATAAAACAGGTATGGTAAACAATGCCCAGGATGAACATGGACAGCTAAATGACTAAAAAAAATTTTTTGTGTAAACATACAAAATAGGCATAAAAAATGTGTTGAAGGGAAATAGATGTGAGGATATTGCCACGTTTGACTCTATTACCATTTAGAATTTGCCCAATGTTTGGAACTGATTATATGCTTTACGCCACCGCATTTAAGAATTATAATAACTTTTTGACATGGGAATTATTATTATGCTCATTTCACATATGAAGAAACTGAGGCTAAGTAAATTAAAATTGTTGGCCCAAAGTCAGACAGAATGAGGTGACAGAGCCAAAACGTAACCCAGACCAGCTTAGTTCTTTTTTTTTTTTTTTTTTTTTTGCGGTACGCGGGCCTCTCACTGTTGTGGCCTCTCCCGTTGCAGAGCACAGGCTCCGGACGTGCAGGCCCAGCGGCCGTAGCTCACGGGCCCAGCCGCTCCGCGGCACGTGGGATCCTCCCGGACCGGGGCACGAACCCGTGTTCCCTGCATTGGCAGGCGGACTCTCAACCACTAAGCCACCAGGGAAGCCCTAGACCAGCTTAGTTCTTCAGGCTGTGACCCCTTGGCCAAAAGGTATAAAAACTGAACGCAAGAAAGGTATTCATCTTGCAAATGCATGTGTGTGCATCTAAAAGTAAAAGTCAAACTAAAATACAGTTAACTGGCCCTCTGCTTCTCCACTTCTTCATGTCTAGAACACACTGGCTAGACACATAGGTGAGAGCATTCCGCATGAGTCAGTGAACCAGCAATCTGCTGCCCAGAATCCCATGCCCTATTGTGCTTTACTTCATAGACTGTCGAGCATGGAAACTTCTACTGATGTCTTTTTACAAAATTATTCTTTTCAACATCTGGAATTTGCTTCTGGAATTTGATATTTCCCCACCTATATCTGTACAGATTTCGCACAACCTTGAGTGTTGATTCCTAAACACGATTTCAGGTTAAACCCAATAAAATGAGTTGCTGTCACCATTTTTCGAATCTGAGATCTACTTCTGGCCATTTTCAATGTGGGAACTGAATTTAATTGCAATATTAGGATCAGATTCCTTCTCCTTCGAAGATTTTGACCATCCCCCTGATTCTGTAGATTCAAAGCTTGACCTTTCACAGTACCACATTTCTCTGTTAGACCTAAGTCTCTACTTACTTCGTTAGATACCAGACATCTTTGTTCTGATTCTAGAATGGAATTCAGTGAATGCTTCTGCTCTGATCTTTATTAAAAAGTTTAGCTTTTAGAGTTTTTTGGTCTGTTTTCTTTAGACCAAAATTTTCTTTCATGGTACAAAGTTATGTATTGATAAGGCTAGGGCTGGGGCTTTTCTTGTTGGCATGTGCTTTAAGATTTTGTTCATTAGCACAATATCAATGTATATTAACAACTTCTATATAACCATTTTAAGAACGCTGGTTAAGGTCAGAGCATAATCAGAGTTCTTCACCTTGTTTTGAGTGTGTTAAGTTTCTTACATGGTCTCATCAAGTTGATCTTAGGAGACCACCTGATCACTCTCACTTTAGGACTCAAATTATTTGAACAGCACACCACCAGGGTTAGTCTTACTGAAGACATCTTCAAATCTGCTAAGGCAGTTTTGAGAATCAAAACTACTATTGTAGAGAAGCTATTTATTCTAAGTTTATCCTTCCATCTTTTCCTCTCTCCTCCTTTTCTCCTTATCCATTTCCCTCCTTACCCAATCATGGTTAGTTGAGGTGCACCAAACTTCTCAGAGCTTTTGATTATATTTTTATCTCAATGAAAAACATGTGGTTATTACACTCTTAGAAAATAAATAAACCGCTCTTTTCCCCTGATATAATGTATTTTTTATAGTTTTATCACCTTTCTGTCATTCTAATATTTTTCTTATGGAGGTGGGGATTCATATGAACCTCTGCTTCTATAATACTATATTTGTTGTAGACCATCTTGCCAACCCTCCATGGAACTCATTACATGGTATTATAGTTACCTAAGTAGCTGTTTCTCACTTTATTTTTCATCACTGTAACCATAAAATAGTCTCTGGTACTAAATCAATACTTAAAAACTTTATATTTATTTATTTGAAAAATATTCCCCAAAATGAGGAAAAAAAGAACCTTTTAAAAAGCACATATCAGAGAAATGGCTAAATAAATAAGACTACTTTTATAGGATTATGTAACATAAAAAGAATGGAACATATTCCTGGTATATTCTTTAGAGGTAAAGCAAGTTGCAGAATTATAGCAGGAATTCATTTGGTTAAAGACACCCATACACAGACATGCAGAGACACAAACACACATCTCATTACATACCACACACACAAATGCAAACATGTATACATACACCTGCTTAAGTTATCTATAAGTGTTGAACTCGAGGAGTGTGATGTGAGGGCATCCTGCTGGGTGGTGTTGCCTTCTTTTTCTTTCTCGCCAATGTTATTCATGGACATGGTTTTAAGTGAAAATTTTCTGAAGCTTATAATTAAAGACAAGCAGCCCCATACCCCTCCCCCCTTCTGCCCTTTATCAGGGGTAATTTTTAAAAAAGGTAATTTCTTACCATGCCACATTTAGCCATTTCTGTTTCTCATAAAATACAATTATACTTCTAAATAATTTGATAACTATTATTTCATGATTTTTCAGTTTAGTATTAGGTATCAAATTTTTACTATGGACTTCTCTGACTGCATGCCATCCCTCCCATCTTTTCATTGTAATTACATCATACTTTTGTCTACATCAATATTCAGTCTTTTCATGATCATAAGTTTGAGATCTGAGGCCTAGGGCAGGACACTGGCAAGGAGGGTCCTTCCGTTTTTCTACTCCAAGACTGGCTCTAATAAAATAGGCAATGTTTACATCTGGCATCCTCTTATCTTCCTTTCTAGTTTGGTCTCCCAACATCAAGTGGCAATGTTTCCCAACACCTACTGCTCTCCTGGGACGGTGCATCTCTTCAGCTCAGATCGGAAATGCAGGGTGGAGAAGGCTCTAATGCACAAAGTACTCCAGAATCTTGAGTTTCTTTAATTCTTCCTGCTTCTCCCTTCTACCTCTGTCCTCCCTCCTCTTCCTCCTTTTCTCCACCCCTCCTCCATCCCCTACTCACCTTCCTCCCCCTTCCTCTCTTCCTCCTTCTCCTTCTTCTTCCTTCCTGATGCAAGTATAACTGTAAAACCTTCAGTGAGGATTTTGTTAGTTAGACGTTGGGAGGAAGCAGCTTGATAAAGGTTAGTTCATGCAAAGTTTGGCTAAAAGTTCCTCAATAGTAAAAGTACCTTTGCATTTCCCAACAAGGATCCCCGTTAACTGCAGAAAGCCTCTGCATGATTTGATTTGTGGTGGCACATCAAAAGTATCATTAAAGCCTCAGTGGAGAGGTGGAGAGGTACATTGGGACAGAGAGGTATCTTAGACATTCTCGTGGTTACAACAGAAGAGACTCAAACTGATTTGAGGAAATTATAAAAGCTTATCAGTTCATGCAGTCCTGGCTGGATTCAGTGGCTTAATGATGTAATCAGGAGTCCAGCTGTCTCAATGTAAATTGCAACCACAGTGAGACATCACCTCATACCCACTAGGATCGCTACTATCAAAACAAACAAAACCAGAAAATAACAAGTGTTGGTGAGAATGTGGATAAATTGGAACCCTGGCACGCTGTTAGTGGGATTGTAAAATGGTGCAACAGCTTGGAAAACAATATTACAATTCATCAAGAAATTACAATTAGAACTACCATATGATCTAGCAATCTCACTTCTTGGTATATGTCCCAAAAAATTGAAAGTAGGGTCTCTAAGAGATACATCCACATTTATAGCAGCATTATTTACAATAGCGAAGAGGTAGAAACAACCCATATGCCCATTGATGGATGAATAAAGAATATGTGGTATTATATATATATATATATATATATATATATTTACACACACAATGGAATGTTATTCAGCCTTAAAAACAAAGGAAATCCTGTCACATGCTACAACACAGATAAACCTTGAAGACATTATGCTAAGTGAAATAAGTCAATCACAGAAAGACAAATACTGTATGATTCCACTCATATGAGTTACTTAGAACAGTCAAGTTCATGTAAACAAAAATTAGAATGTTGGTTATCAGGGGCTGGGGAGAAGGGGGGAAGGAGGAATTGTTGTTTAATGGATATATAGTTGCAGTTTCCAAGATGAAAAAGTTCTGGAGATGCGTGAATATATAAATCTATTTAATACTAATATGTGAATAATGTGAATATACTTAACACTGCTAAACCATACACTTAAAAATGGTTAACATGGTATATTTTACATTATGTGTTTTTTTATTACAATTGAAAATTTAAAAGAAAATTTTTTGAAAAGAGTTTATCTCTTATTGACTTCAGTCTTCTATAGGTCTCTTCCATATAGTAACTGGATAGATACTATCCCTCCGATATATGTGTTCTTGAAAACTCATTATTCTAGAAGAAAAGAGATCATCTTTCCTGATGGCTTATGGAAAAGCTCAGGTTAAGAACTGACTGGAGAACCCTGAGACACATGACTGGGGAGGTGGAGTTAGAGCAGATACAATCCTTGCAAACCCCATAGAGCAGCATTACTATGGAATGGGAAGTGTGGTTCTTCCAAAGACACAAATCTACTACGAAGACTAACTTCAGGGAGACAATTCCATTTTGGCAAGAAATATAACCAAAGCCTTGAGTCTTCAAAGCTGTGATGGATCTTGCTTTTGATTGCCTTTTCCCAATTCTTCCTTTCCTAAGTGGTAGATTTACTAATGGTTCTTAGTTCTACCCTCTACTCCCAAGACAATTGAACATTTATTCAACAAATCATTCTAAGTGCTTATTTGTGTCAGACACTGTACTGAGAGCTAAGAATTAGGGGTTTGGTGTTAAAAGTCATAGCCCTGGGAACTGTATCTTATTGCAGTGTAAAAACAAGTAAAGTAATATCTATAGTACAACATCGTTATAGGTTTTGATAGAGATGTGAGCAGAGAGTTACGAGAGCACATAAGAGGGATGCTTCCCTCAGCCAGGGAGTGGAGAAATTGAAGATGATTGGGGAGGAAAGTTGAACAAGGACTATTAGAACTGAACCTTGAGGAGAAAGGCTTATGTGAGAGTTCCAAAACAGATAAAATGGAGAAGTTCAAAGGGGAAGTTAAAAATGAAGGGACATTTCAGGTAGTATGTGCAAGGCATGGAGAGGTGAGAGAGCAAAGCATATTCAAATATCTTCAAATAGTTCCAACCATATTAAGGTTGGAACATAGAAAGAGTGGGAAGTGAGAGCCAGGAGATGGGATCCAGACCTTAGTCCAAGAAAAGCAACATAGATTTTATTCTGAAAATTATGACAGTTCACTGAAAGTAGAAATTATAAGGAACACCAAATTATAAATGGTTAGCTTAGAAGTTTAGTAAAGTGACGTAATCAGTTTCCCAGTGTAGAAAAAGTAATTTCTGTTCCATGGGAAAGGATTTCTTGGAGAAGACAGTGAAACTTGACAGATGCTTCCTGATTCCAAAGATTGTTCTTCATTTTTGCAGGTGCCTCTCCTGAACTTTCAGACAAAATTGATAGTTTATCCTGGTGCCTTAGCTCAGCTGATAACCATGAAAGAATTAGCTAGTTCTCCTACCCTGATCCCCACCCCCCAGCTCACCCAAGGTATTCCTAAGAATCCTCCAAAAGAGAAAATGGCTTTGTCATAACTACACTGAATCTCTTTGACTTCTGCACAGTTATTGTAAACTGCAATGTAAGCCCAAGTCCAGAGTCAGATTCTAGTACTTCATCATACCTGGACTGGCTTCTAGAACGTACAAATAAGACCATGCTTGAAACATGCAGTGTTTAAAAACACCAACTCATTCATAATTTAGTATTCCTCAATATATTTCTACCAGTCTTTTAATCTTTTCTCTACACTGTATGCTTTAATGACTTAAATTTACTTTAGAGTCTGCTTCTCAGTACAGTTTCAAGAACTTATTATTTGAACTCCTTTTTTTTTCTTTCCAGTTATAAAAGCATTCCCTGGTCACTCGCCTGTGAACATACACATTAATATATACTTAAAATATTGAATGATAAGCCAGGTGGAAAATTTTCAGTAACACTTAACTTTGATAACTTAATATGTTATATTAAGAGACGGAGCCCTATTCAAAATAAAAGAATTATTCCATTGATCCGTAGACAAGTCAGACTATTCATGAACCAAAATTCTGGTGAAAAGTTTAAATTGATGTTCTTTATTTGATCTTTTCAGAAGGTTTTTATTATTTAATATGTGGTGGGATTTATATGAGTTGATAACGTATTGGTTTTCAAACCTTAAACTGGTTATTTATTGAGCGTGGTAGATATAATGTGTTTTTCATCAATATACTGTACCATAAATCTGCAGTATTTTGCCATTTACTTTAAAATCAGCAAAGCAAGCAAAATACTTGTATATTAGTTTATGTAGTCAGCACTGACCTTCCAAACTGGTCAGAGAGTGAATACATCATTCTATTTGGGATTAAGCAAAATGTACATAAAGTGAGACCCTATATTAAATTAGATCTTTGCTACAGAGTTTCTAAAATAATGCCGTCAATAACATTTCTTGCATGATAATCATAAAAAAGCAATACTGTTTACCCAAGATTAGTGTAATTATTGAACACAGAATTTGGATTTGAACTTGAAATTTTAGTATGGCAAATTCTATTGAAACTTCAATTATTAAAATACATCTAAAAACATGAAGCAAAAACATAAAGAAGTTGTGCTTTAGAAATTCACTATCTTAATATTTTTGGTTATTTTCCAAAATATGGCTTTACTCTAAGGTGAAAAGTCTGGAGAGGTGTGTTCAAAGCCTCATATTAGCTACAAAACAATCTAAAATTAACTGCCTCCTTAAGTCTTTATCAGTGAGAACATTCGTTTTTTTTGTTTTTCTTTCAGGACAGAATACAATTTCAAAAATAGGCATGCTTTTTATTTATTTTGGTCTTGTCATTCAGGAGCTTGAATTTAGAATAAACTAAACTCATTCTGTGAAAACTACATCTCTATTTCAAGTTACTATCTTCTATTTAAATAAATTATTTAATCAAGGGGTACAGATTAAGAAATACTCTTCAGTTCTTCTACTTGATGTGCATAACCAAGTGTATCAGCATTCAGTAAGACAGGGATTCCTATTAAAGGGTTAACAGAGATTCTGGCTTCATGATTCTTATCTCCACTATTTTGAAAATATAAGGAGGAAATATAAGGAGGAAAAAAATAAGTCAAATAACTATGTTTTCTCCTATTAGTTACTCATTTCACTTTAATTCACAGTGAATTTCACATACTGTGAAATGTCAAAAGCAACCTTAGATTGTTTCATGCAATAATGATATAGTTACGCAGCTCCTTTAAATAAATGTGTCAAGTTTCATTCATCTTAGATCCAGATGATACGAGAAAACTTCCCATTCTCATGGGGAATGATGGGTGGAAGAAAAATTATTCATTTCTATTGCACTGATGGTAAACACAGATGAGAGTCAGAATCTTGGATTTTAGCCAAAATGGATTCCTACAGTGAAAGAAGAGAAGTGGGTATAAGAAAAATACTCATAAAAGATCAAAAATTAAAATACTCTTAATAATCATCAATGATTACTATCCTAACCAAAAGTTATTATAATGTGTATACCCAATACCAATAACGTCAATGAGATTGAACCATGCTAATTTTCAAACAAGAAACTTGCAATTATCAAATTGCTATATAAAATATAATTTTTTTCAAAAAAATCTGATTTCTATACTTCAAGTGAGTTTCAAATTATAGTAATACTTAGTAGTGATGAAACTGAAACCTCCAAATTATTAATTCATTCCTTACCTCCTTTAAAGGGGTCCCTTTCATAATTTTTAATCTCTGAAATTTGATCTTTGGAAGATTTGCAGGTAACACATTTGAGCCAGAAAGAGCACTTTGTCCCAGAAACTGAAAGAACTTCATTCTGTGTAAAACCATGAAGAATAGTGACTGGTATAACTGTTGGATCCTGTTGTTAGGGAACAACTGATTCATTAGGAATTTGAATGACATAATGCCTTAGTTTCATGTTCCATTGACCAAACCTATTGTCTTCCTGTCTATGATTTCAGGACCACAGATGAGAGAGATTATAGTCATATGCCACTAAGGTAGTTTGTAAAATGGAAAAGTGAAGAAACGTGCTCTGAATCCATTGCCATATTGTTTTATGGGGGAGCTGTGGAGGTAACCCAGAACAATGAAGGCTGATTTATACACTAACATCCAATTCAAAACATCCATCCCAGACCAATTAGAAATCTTTCTTCTACCTCCAGGGCTACCTTTGCACATATCAGTGTGAAGCTCTCAAAGGAAGCCTGTATCTATTTTCTATCCATCAACCTC
This sequence comes from Phocoena sinus, assembly GCF_008692025.1. Taxonomy (NCBI): domain Eukaryota; kingdom Metazoa; phylum Chordata; class Mammalia; order Artiodactyla; family Phocoenidae; genus Phocoena; species Phocoena sinus. The sequence goes on along the minus strand of NC_045774.1, from coordinate 59,834,899 downwards.
TTTCTTTCTCAGGAAGTGGACAATGTAAGTAGAAAGTGTTGCCCAGAATATCCTCAAGGTTACAAATTATATAGCAGAGATAATAAGCAATGTCTCAACTAAAAATGAAGATATGGCTAAAGAGCCAGACCTAAAAGAGTTAATTCCATAGGCTTAAGAAAATTATAATAGCAAAGATTTTGGTGCAGTAGACAAAAATGGTGGCTACTTGAAATTTGATGGATTAATGCTAATAAAATTACTGTAAGACTGATGATTTTCATGCTTGCAAAAATTTGTAGTTCTAACACTGACTAAATTTAAATTGCAAAATATTGTTTATCCATATTACGGGTGAACTGAGGATTGGAAATAAGAGAGACAAAAATTGATGTAATTTCTCTAATTCTTTCCAAATATTTTAAAGAATATTAAATTATTATAATATTTATGAATTTAAAGATACCAAAATACTGTTCTGTTGGAGATACTGGATGTTCTATAAACATATCTACTGTTTATGGTTTATAGTAATACTAGATTAACCCCAGGGCCACAGAATTTGGTCTTATGTGGTCTTTTATGTACACTATAAAGGACTCACTTATAAATCAATATGGGAGATATGAGATTGTGAAAAGGTTTATAATTATTAAAATGAAAGATTTTCCAACAAACAAAAGCCCAGGACCAGATGGCTTCACAGGCAAATTCTATCAAACATTTAGAGAAACTATCCTTCTCAAACTCTTCCAAAATATAGCAGAGGGAGGAACCCTCCCAAACTCATTCTACAGGGCCACCATCACCCTGATACCAAAACCAGACAAAGATGTCACAAAGAAAGAAAACTACAGGCCAATACCACTGATGAACATAGATGCAAAAATACTCAACAAAATATTAGCAAACAGAATCCAACAGCACATTAAAAGGATCATACACCATGATCAAGTGGGGTTTATCCCAGGAATGCAAGGATACTTCAATATATGCAAATCAATCAGTGTGATAAACCATATTAACAAATTGAAGGAGAAAAACCACATGATCATCTCAATAGATGGCAGAAAAAGCTTTTGACAAAATTCAACACCCACTTATGATAAAAAACCCTCCAGAAAGTAGGCATAGAGGGAACTTATATCAACATAATAAAAGCCATATATGACAAACCCACAGCCAACATCATTCTCAATGGTGAAAAATTGAAACCATTTCCACTAAGATCAGGAACAAGACAAGGTTGTCCACTCTTACCACTATTATTCAACATAGTTTTGGAAGTTTTAGCCACAACAATCAGAGAAGAAAAAGAAATAAAAGGAATACAAATCAGAAAAGAAGAAGTAAAGCTGTCACTGTTTGCAGATGACATGATTCTCCACATAGAGAATCCTAGAGATGCTACCAGAAAACTACTAGAGCTACTCAATGAATTTGGTAAAGTAGCAGGATACAAAATTAATGCACAGAAATCTCTTGCATTCCTATACACTAATAATGAAAAATCTGAAAGAGAAATTAAGGAAGCACTCCCATTTACCATTGCAACAAAAAAGAATAAAATACCTAGGAATAAACCTACCTAAGGAGACAAAAGACCTGTATGCAGAAAACTATAAGACACTGATGAAAGAAATTAAAGATGATACAAAGAGATGGAGAGATATACCATGTTCTTGGATTGGAAGAATCAACATTGTGAAAATGACTATACTACCCAAAGCAATCAACAGATTCAGTGCAATCCCTATCAAACTACCAATGGCATTTTTCACAGAACTAGAACAAAAAATTTCACAATTTGTATGGAAACACAAAAGATCCCGAATAGCCAAAGCAATCTTGAGAAAGAAAAACAGAGCTGGAGGATTCAGGCTCCTGAACTTCAGACTATACTACAAAGGTACAGTAATCAAGACAGTATGGTACTGCCACAAAAACAGAAAAATAGATCAATGGAACAGGATAGAAAACCCAGAGGTAAACCCATGCACATATGGTCACATTATTTTTGATAAACGAGGCAAGAATATACAATGGAGAAAAGACAGCCTCTTCAGTAAGTGGTGCTGGGAAAACTGGACAGTTACAGGTAAAAGAATGAAATTAGAACACTTCTTAACACCATACACAAAAATAAAGATGTTAAATAAATAAATACATATATAAATATTTAAATACATAAAATGAAATTTTTATTTTATTTAATCATTTTTTTATTTGGTTAACAACTTTATTGGAGTATAATTGCTTTACAATGGGTGTTAGTTTCTGTTGTATAACAGAGTTAATCAGCTATACCTATATATTTATCCCCATATCTCCTCCCTCTTGCATCTCCCTCCCTCCCACCCTCCCTATCTCACCCCTTAGGTGGTCACAAAGCACCGAGCTGATCTCCCTGTGCTATGCGGCTGCGTCCCCCTAGCTATCTATTTTACATTTGCTAGTGTATATATGTCCATGCCACTCTCTTCCTTTGTCCCATCTTACTCTTCCCGCTCCCTGTATCCTCACGTGCATTCTCTAGTAGGTCTGTATCTTTATTCCCGTCTTACCCCTAGGTTCTTCATGATATATATATATTTTTTTAGATTCCATATATATGTGTTAGCATACAGTATTCGTTTTTCTCTTTCTGACTTACTTCACTCTGTATGACAGACTCTAGGTCTATCCACCTCACTACCAATAACTCAATTTCGTGAAATGTTTCTTTAACTCACAGTGAACCGTATCCTTAAAATACTCAATGAAATGATTAATTCAATTCAATATGTGGCTTTAATCCATCACATATTGCTTGTACTACTCTTTTTTGGTTTTTTTACATCTTTATTGGAGTATAATTGCTTTACAATGGTGTGTTAGTTTCTGCTTTATAACAAAGTGAATCAGTTATACATATACATATGTTCCCATATCTCTTCCCTCTTGCGTCTCCCTCCCTCCCACACTCCCTATCCCACCCCTCCAGGTGGTCACAAGGCACCGAGCTGATCTCCCTGTGCTATGCAGCTGCTTCCCACTAGCTATCTACCTTACGTTTGGTAATGTATATATGTCTATGCCTCTCTCTCACTTTGTCACAGCTTACCCTTCCCCCTCCCCATATCCTCAAGTCCATTCTCTAGTAGGTCTGTGTCTTTATTCCTGTCTTACTGCTAGGTTCTTCATGACATTTTTTTTTTTTCTTAAATCCCATATATATGTGTTAGCATACGGTATTTGTCTTTCTCTTTCTGACTTACTTCACTCTGTATGTACTACTCTTTTATTAGGATGCTACTGTTTTAATGGCAAGTCTTAGTTTGAAATTAATCTGGAGACTGAATAAAGCCAATTTAAACACAAAATCTAAATACATAGAGAATAAATCGCTTTATTTTATTTTTTTCTTTATCCTTGGGCATTACAGAAGAATTAATTTATTTCACGTGATAAAGTGCATTTTTCTACAGAGTAGATATGGTTGTATTACCCATATCTACTGAAATTATTGTTAATGTTAACGTCAAGTGATTCAGACATAGTGTGTTTATGGAAATGGAAATATTTATGATGATGATCATAATGTTCCACCAAACATTAAAAGCTTTGTTATGTTTTTAAAATAAGATATTTATGGTTACAAAATAAAGCTGTAACAATTTAACTTTTTATATAACTGGCAACATTAACATTCTCTGAAACAAATTATACATTTCTATATAAGAATTGTATCCTAGAAGATAATAATTGTTAGAATATTTTGAACCTTCGTTTTTGTAATGTGATACTATGATTCACAATCTTCACCATTCATTAAGTATATCTATCCCCAAGTTTTCAATAATTCTGAAATAGTTTTGATTTTGTATCTAAGGAAATGTGTGGTCAATAGACTTTTGCTAGGAAAAGAGTCATCTCTAAGATAACATATAAAATCACGTGCCTTTCCTCTCTGCAAAAACTAACATTCTGTATAGTTAATGTTTTACACTCTGCTAATGGAGAAGAATGGCATTTCACCTCAAAAAAGAAGTATTTTCTATGACTAAATATTCTCCTTATTAAATGTCAAACATTTCATTTGGCATTTTTAAAAATCTTATTTATCATGTGCAAAAAGTTGAGTTTCACACTTACAACAATGCTCATAATACCAAAGAATTTTTATTTTAGACTGATATTCCTATGCCTCAGAGAAGTATTAAAAATGTTTAATTATGAGTATGAGTTACACAGAAGAGAGAGTTAATGGCTCTTCTATTACTAATTTGTACATGTGAGGAGAAATGGAATAACTTGTATGATTGCTTTGTGAATGAGTTATTTGTATTTTCTGACTTGTTAAAATAAAATTTATATGCTATTCTATTTTAATAAACTACCTTATATAGGGGTTAATATAAATAGGTAAGAAAAAAAAGAATCAACTTCACATACATGAATCACCATGTCTGGTAAAGTTGTACCCAATAATACTTAGTAGCAAATTCCCTCAGGATGATTATTTAAATTCCCTTGTATAACTGTTTTGTATATAAAACAGACTTTGATTTTAAGCCACACTCTAATGTTTTTGAGATGGTACTGTGCTAATTGGCCAGTGGGTTTCCCTTTCTGATGATAGATAAGAGGAAAGAATGAAAGAAATAAAGAAAACAGAAAGAGTTATGATGGAAAGAAAAAAAAATCTTTGCTTTTAGTATAGAATCACTGCCTCTTTTCAACTTACATTAATATTGCATTTGTATTCACCATGCATACTATTTTAGCATTTATATATATATCATAATCACTAATGTCTGATAACCCAGATTTTAGTTTGCTTTGATTTCAAAAAGTACCTCAGTGATTTTCTGAGAAACTAGGCAACATGCACACCTCTCTAGAAAAAAAAAAAATCCAAGAGTTCTTAGTTGTAGATTAAAAAGCCTATGTTAAGGGCTTCCCTGGTGGCGCAGTGGTTGAGAGTCCGCCTGCCGATGCAGGGGACACGGGTTCGTGCCCCGGTCCGGGAAGATCCCACGTGCCGCGGAGCGGCTGGGCCCCGTGAGCCATGGCCGCTGAGCCTGAGCGTCCGGAGCCTGTGCTCCGCAATGGGAGAGGCCCGCGTACCGAAAAAAAAAAAAAAAAAAAAGCCTATGTTAAGCCATCTTTGCTGAATGTTACAGATATTACTGGTTGCTATTATTTGGAACAAGTAACAACATATGAGATCCATTAAATCTACAATGGACACATTAAGAGACAATACACTTTTTGTTTAAAATGTATTTTAATGATCTAGACAATTTTCTGTTTAAAATTAGGGATTTTTGTGCATTGTTGTATTTTTCTATAAGGGATCCTGTTTGAGATTGTCAAAATACTACTATATTTAGACATATTCTTCTTTTTCAGTCACATTTTGTCCATTGTTGGCATCAGTCTTTTTTTCTTAATGACTTAGAATTCAAACTCAGAATTCTGTATTACTACTGGATAAATCAGGCATAAGAAATAGAATTCTATTTATAAATGCATCTCCTGCTACTCTGAAATTAATAGAAAGGAAGTACAGAAAAAGCACATGCCAGTCTTACAGAGAAATATTAATGTGGCGAAATATATTTACTTTGTTACCTAAAATGTGACAGTAGTCCCTTAATCTATAAGAATAATCTCCTCTGCTGTAGCAGCAAATAAAAAGAAAGATACATATTATGGATTCTTTGAGTATCAGCATATCACTCTGCTATAATATATCATGCTTCATTGTGACACATTCCCCCATTTGTCACTTTCTGTCATGTTACTGTATCTCAAAAGACACAACATTGCCCAACCTTTTTTTTTTAAGTGTAGCAAATGGACATCAAATGTTTGACACTGAAAACAGAACTATTTTAAAATCCAGGTAGTCATAGCCAAAGGCTATTTAAATGGATATTTCAAGGACTGGATACCAGGGAAAGTAGCTATTTAAATGTATATTTGTACAGGTTGAATATCCAGTAGAAACAAGTATTTCCCCTTCCTTGTGAGCATTTTATTCTTAAACAATGAAAACTCATTTCCTTACTATTTGATTGAACTCCAAAAAAAAGAGATTATCTTTCTATTTGTTTCCTACCAAAAAACAAAGTTTTAATTTTTATCTGTATAAAAATTCTGAAATAGTCAAACTGCCTTTATCAGCTTTTATATTTAAATATTTCAAGTTAATGTTCTAAAATTGTCCTTTGAAACAATACATAAGCCTGTGCACATGTATTAAAAATTTAAGACTTCTTGTTTCAATTCAGGCAATAGAAGCTGTAAGAAGTGCAGAGCTATCAGCCATCTTGCTGATGCAACCACTGAGAACTATAAATTTCTGTCAACATTCCAGATACATTTGATAGAATAAAATGGAACTACTTAAGTAAATAGAAAGAAATTGTTATAATTCATCTACCTTCCCATTTAATTGTATCTCATGCATCTTTTTGTACAGATTATGATTTTCTAGCATCAGTGGTTATCTCAAACTAATTTGAAACGTATTTTGAACTTCAATCACATTATTTAGTCTCTTGGAATTTTCTGTAACCATTCGGATGAGTACCAAGGAGAGCTCCCAGATTTTCTTCTCCCAGGCTGACCATGCACTAACAGTGTTGATAGCTGACATTTAGCCCTCCCACTGTACCAAGTCCTGTGCTAAGGGCTTTGCATAGATTATTTTTATCATTTTATTATTTAAACCTCATAATATTATTGTGAGATCACTCCTAGTATTTTTTGTTGATGAATACCTTGGCTTGGAGAGTTTATCAGAGGCTGATTTTGTAACTTGTACTTTAACGCATGCTGATCCCTTAGAAACATCATTGTACAAATTGCAGTTTTTATTGTTTTGTTAGATAACATGGTATTTGTTAATACAACATATTTATGTTAATATAATATAAATAATTGTGCTAAGTAAAGTATAAATGATTTAATTTTGTGTAAATTTAGAACAGAATATTTTTTGGTCTTCATTTCTGAGACTAATATCTATTGCAAGTAAGATATTTTGGTAAAATTGTCATGAAGAAAATTTCGTTTGACTATGGATTTTGTAATATTTACAATGTCCAGCTCTGTTAAAGTCATTCTTCTGTTTGAAAACCTTCAGTCCTCTCCGCTGAATATAAACTAGACTCAAACTATGCCAGGGGGCTTCCCTGGTGGCGCAGTGGTTGAGAGTCCGCCTGCCGATGCAGGGGACATGGGTTCGTGCCCCGGTCCAGGAAGATCCCACATGCCGCGGAGCGGCTGGGCCCGTGAGCCATGGCCGCTGAGCCTGTGCGTCCGGAGCCTGTGCTCCGCAACGGGAGAGGCCACAACAGTGAGAGGCCCGCATACCACAAAAATAAAAAAAAAAAAAAAAATAGTAAGTCTTCATAAGTCAAAATCAGACTAGGTTTTAAAAAAAAAAAAAAAAAAAACTATGCCAGGATCTTTGTTTTACACCTGAAAATATTTTCTCTGTTGCTTGTCTTTTTAAATTTTTATTTATTTATTTTTATTGAAGTACAGTTGATTTACAATGTGTTGTTAGTTTCAGGTATACATCAAAGTGATTCAGCTTTACATACATATATAATTTTTTTTCAGATTCTTTTCCCTTATAGGTTATTACAAAATATTAAGTATAGTTCCCTGCGCTGTACAGTAGGTCCTTGTTGGTAATCTATTTTATATACAGTAGTGTGTGCTTATTAATCTCAAACTCCTCATTTATCCCTCCCCCCACCCCTTTCCCCTTTGGTAACCATAAGTTTGTTTTTGAAGACTGTGAGTCTGTTTCTGTTTTGTATATAGGTTCATTTGTATCTTTTTTTTTGGTTCCACATATAAGCAGTATCATATGATATTTGTCTTTCTATGTCTGGCTGACTTCACTTAGTATGAGAATTGCCAGGTCCATCCATGTTGCTGCAAATGGCATTATTTCATTCCTTCTTATGGCTGAGTAATATTTCACTGTATATATATATACATATATATATATATATATATACCACATCTTTACCCATTCATCTGTCAATAGACATTTAGGTTGCTTCCATGTCTTTGCTATTGTGAATAGTGCTGCAATGAATGTTAGGGTGCATGTATCTTTTTAATTATGGTTTTCTCTGGATATATGCCCAGGAGTGGGATTGCAGGATCATATGGTAGCTCTATTTTCAGTTTCTTAAGGAAACTCCATACTGTTCTTCATGGTGACTGTACAAATTTACATTCTACCAACAGTGAACAGGGGTTCCTTTTTCTCCACATCCTCTCCAGCATTTATTATTTGTACACTTTTTGATGATGGCCATTCTGACTGGTGTGAGGTAATACCTCATTGTAGTTTTGATTTACATTTCACTAATAACTGACGATGTTGAGCATATTTTCATGTGCCTTTTGGCAATCTGTATGTCTTCTTTGGATAAATGTCTATTTAGATCTTCTGACCATTTTTTGATTAGGTTGTTTGGTTTCTGATATTGAGCTGTATGAGCTGTTTGTATATTTTGGAGATTAATCCCTGGTCAGCTGCATTGTTTGCAAATATTTTCTCCCATTCTGTTGGTTGTGTTTTTATTTTGTTTATGGTTTACTTTGCTGTGCAAAAGCTTTTAAATTTAGTTAGGTCCCATTTGTCTATTTTTGGTTTTATTTTCATTAGTCTAGGAGCTGGATCCAAAAAGATGTTACTGCAATTTATGTCAAGGAGTGTTCGGCCTATGTTTTCCTCTAGGAGTTTTATAGTTTAGGTCTTTAATCCATTTTGAGTTTATTTTTATGTATGGTGTTAGAGAATGTTCTACTTTCATTTTTTACACGTAGCTGTCCAGTTTTCCCAACATCCCTTATTGAAGAGACTGTCTTTTCTCCATTGTATATTCTTGCCTCCTTTTTGGTAGATTAACTGGCTATAAGTGTGAGGTTTTATTTCTGGGCTTTCTATCCTGTTCTATTAATCTATATGTTTGTTTTTGTACCAGTACCATACTGCTTTGATTACTGTAGCTTTGTAGTATAGTCTGAAGTCAGGGAGCCTGATTCCTCCAGCTCTGGTTTTCTTTCTCAAGATTGGGTTGACTATGCAGTGTCTTTTGTGTTTCCATACAAATTTTAAAATATTTTATTATAGTTCTGTGAAAAATGCCATTGGCTTTTCTTTTAATTATATGTTTATGTGCCATTGGTCTCTTGAATAGCTGAGTTTATCAGTATATTCATGCTATTTTTGTTCTGTGCTTTGCCTTAGCAGCCCTTCCCTTTCCCAAGAATGTTAGCTTATGCTAATACATTTTGTTCTAATAATACTGTACTTTTATTACTTCATATGTAGCTCTTTCATCTATATCAAAATTTATTGTGGGTATGAATTAAATATACAACTTTACATTTTTCCAAATGCCTCCTTACCTTTTAAAAAATTAAGCCAAATGGATAAATTAGATATTTTTGTGCTACAAAAATGAAGTCATTAAACAGAGTCACAATATTTATTTGCAAGCAAACTGAGACTCATGGGTCAATAAAGTATAACTATCCCCTGTTGATTGCTTGCTGTTTTTACAAAGGATACTCAGATAACATAAACTTCAAATGTTTCTTTTCTAGGAGAGATCTTATTCCCTTAACTGAATTTAGAAGATCATCTATATAAATTTCGAGCAAATATTAAGTCATTGTCATGCTCAACTATCAGAACCCAGATTCAATCCTAGAATATCACCTTCTGCAGATCAGAAAGACAAGGCTCCTTAGGTTGTGGAGGTCATGGCAGGTGCTGGTGGAGGCCATAGTAGACTAGGGGATGAGCTTTTATCCCTGGAATAAAGAAAAGTGGAGCATAAAAATGTCACAGACATCCTAGAAATGAGCAAACCGGGATGTGCCTGACTCATGACCAAATATAATATACTCAGGTGAGAATTTCATACCACCTTTCTCTACCTGTATTAATCCCTTAAGGATTGCTCCTGACCATCACTTGTGTTCCAAATGTGTTTGGAAGTACACATTTTCTGTTTATAGAGGAAGCAGAAATTTATGTCACCTTCTGACATAGATTCAAGGTGTTACTTCTAGATCCTTATGATTTCTACAAGAAGATGAAAATGAAAAACTAGACCTGAGGCTTCTGTACCCTTTTGTCTTAGAAAACAGAATGTGTAATTAGGGGATGAGAAAGGTAATAATATTTTTTGATGCTTACTGTGTGCTAATTGCTTTCTATACTTTATCTTTTAAAAATTTTGGCAGTAACTTTTCATGTGGATGCTATTATACTCATTTTGGATACAAGGACACAGAGATTCAGAATAGTCACACAGCATCAGAGTCAGGATTCCAGCCCAAGTGCTTCTAACTGGACGGCTTGGGTTCTTTCTATTACTCTGCCCTACCAATGGTGGAACTACTTCCATTCTCCACTGGCTCCTCCTTGATCGTTCTCTAGCTGCCTTCTACCCAAATGACAGCAATCTAAATGACTCATTTTGCTGAATTTTACAAACAGCCCTTTCAAAAAGACATTACACAGTAAAGAGGAAATGTTTGTACCCCTCAGCTCAGATTTTGCGTTGGATATTACACTGATTCATAGAGCACAGCTCTCCTTGTTGCAGCCTTCCTTGTAAAACTGACTCATCCTGAGAAGATGAGTCTTTCATCTCAAATGCCAATGTCAAGCATTACATAGGAGATGGGAAAACTGGGGCAAAATTAAAAGGACTTTCTCAGCACCACCATGATTAGAATTCAGGATCTTTCAGTCCCCAGTAAAAAGACAATATCCTGAAAGCGTTCACCTACAGAAATATCACACACTCCGTTTCTTTCCCTGGATTTGTAATAGTAAAGCAAAACCTCTCAGGTTCTTGAAAAACCCTATATAATGTGTTTTATGGAAGCAAAATGTCAGTGTCCTTTAGCTCAAGCAATAAAACTCAATCTCATATAGAAACTGGCTGTGTTTTTAAGCATTATTCAGTACCATAAACTACTGAGAATCGCTCAGTTCATTTTCTTCAGGCAGAGAACAGGTTAGTTTTGTTTTTTATGTTTTCCTTAGCATTCACTCATCAAACTTTCATAAGATCACAAACTGTTTAATTTATATTCAGAGGACTTATTGTTCTAGATATTCATATACTGCAAATAAAAACCAACATAAGTACATTAGGGAAGCTGAGTTTTAGAGAACACCTGCTTTAAATTTTAAAGAAAAGGAACACATGGCAATTCTTTCTATTTCTTTTATTCATTTGTGTATTTTGTTTGGACTTTAAGTGCAGAGAGTGGAATTAATCACAGTTATCTATGGGTCCTACTGACATTGGTTCATGCAGGACACCTTCTTGCTTCATTCATTCATTCACTCCTTTTGTCCGCATTTCCCATTCCCTTTCATGGGCAAACATTCAAATGTATTTTCATTTATAAACTTTCCTTTGTGTGCATTAAATTTTTATTTAGCTATTTTTAAAGTTATATATTGATTTTGTTTTTACAGTGGTTTTTCTTAATTTGGGACTTACACACATTTACTTACTCTTACTAATTTCTTAAATGTGCCAATATGTATTTATTCTCCCAGATCAGATATTTACTTGGGTATGCTGTCCTGTCCCTTTGGTCTTCCTTCACCACCACATCCACAAAGATCTTGAAAATTTCTTGAAATTGATCCTGGTTGCTGGAGTCACTGTGGTCTTTCCTTTTCTTCTGTTTAGGCTTTTTTTTTTTTTTTTTAAGATAACAATATATTGTCACAAGGCATTTGATTATCCTTAGTTTCCATACATCTAGAAGTACTGTCCTGGATTTTTTTTCTTCTTTTGAGTTCTTACCACATTAGTGTTTTTTATATTAGTCTTTGCACTCAATGCTAAAACTGTGAAGTCTTGTTTGTTTGGTTGGTTTTTACAAGAGACAATCTTCATTGACCTCTGGCTGTATATAAAACCTAAGTTCAAAGTTTCTCTTCTATTAATACTATAAAAATATGATTTCGTTATTTTTGTATCCAGTGTTGCTTTAATAGAGTTGATGACATTCTGATTCGTTTTCCTGGGGTAATTTGCTCTTTCTCTCTGGGAGATTTAAATTTTTTTTCTGTGTTTCTTTAATGTTCTTAATATTAATATAATGTGTCCAGGTATGAAGTTGCTTCCTTACTCCTCATGATTGCCAATATGAACTCATTGTACTTGAGGTCATTCATTCAGCTCTATTGTGGAAAATTTATTGTTATTCATTTAAAAAAATATCTCCTCTGATAATTCTGCTTTTATTCTTTTATGTTTTCCTTTGTATTTCTATGTCTTTATCCCTCCCTGCTGCCTTCTGAGAGAGTTCTTCAATTTGGTCTTACAACTGACTCCTTTGTTCTATATCTGATAGAGGTTCTTTATGTCTTTTCATAGCTATTATCTTGTTCATATTTTTTCACTTCATTCTTTTTTGTTTTTAATCATGTCTTGGTTTTGCTTTGGATTGCTCATACGTTCCCTCATTTTCTTAAGTAGATTTTTGGTGTTTCTTTTATATTTTTGGTCTATCTCTTTCAGCAGTTCTGCTTCAAATGCTATACACTGTCACCTTTAATATGCTGCTTTCTTTTTGAGGTAGCTGTACTTCTCAGTTACATGGCTATTTTGGCCTGTTCCTGTTCCTAACTGCTTTGTGGAAGGGCTGAGGGCCTAGTTTCCATCTCACATGAATTTGAGAAGAGGGGAAGGAATGAGTCCAGGAAGTGGAACCCCAGGTACCACAGAACCTGTTTTGATAACTCCTCTTTGTTACCTGGCACCAGCTGAGGACACTAATCGGGGATGGCTGTAAGGTCTTTAGTAACATTGCATTTCCCTGGATTGTCCTAATGCAGGCCTGAATGTTTGGAGTGACTGTGAGGTACAGTACACTTGGTCATGCCATACCTGCTTTTTCCTGCTCCTCACCCTCTCGAGGGCTTTTGAGCTATACTATTATTATCCGTCACCCCCCCACCATATCCCCATATACGCTAAAAAATATCTAAATAAAAAGCAAGATAAGGACATTCCTTGTGAATCCCCAAACTGGATGCAAAGATTTGTAGATATTATTTGATCCTGATTTAAATTTTAAAAATTGTTTAAAAAAAAGACAGAGGTAATTTATGAGATGATTGGAAATTTGAACACAAACTAGATATAAGATTAAGGAATTATTGTTAATTTTAGGAATAATGATGGCATTATAGTTAAGTTAAATTCTTTAATTTTGAGGGGTATTTATTGAAATGTTTAAAGATTAAATGATATAATTTGTTTCAAAATAATATTAAAGACAGAGATTGCAGTGTAGATGAAATGAGGTAGGCCATGAGCTGAAAATTGCTGAAGGCTGGGAGAGGGCATATGGGGACTTATTTAACTTTTCTGTCAACTTCTGTTTATGTTTGAAATTTTTCATTTCATTAAAAAAAATTTTTTTTAAAAACCTGGATGTAGAAAATATCTTGGTATTATCTTTTATTCACAAGGGTTAATGTGGATGGAAAGCAATGAAAACATATTGGTAAGTAAATAATGACAAGAATAAATCATTATTTCAAGATATATGCTTTCTAATCCTAATGTAAAACTTGTACTCTTTCATTGCTTCAACAGCTTTTATTGAAGTCCATCTCTGTTCCCAGCATTGACCTTAGATTATACCTTTAAACTCATTCCATTAACAGCAAATAACAATGAATAATGCAGCTATAGTTTACTATTCTAATATGGGGAAATCTAAAATATGAACATGAGTATTTTTAAAGATATGTTATTGATTTTCTTCTCTCTTTTTATTTTTCTTATCTATGTTTTGGAAATGTCAAAATTAGTTCCTTCCTATCATCTAGAGAAGAGGTCAACACGCTTTTGCTGTAAAGGGCAAGAGAGTAAGTATTTCAGCTTTGTGGGCCAGGTAGTCTCTGTTGCTACTACTTAGCTCTGCTGTTATTGGGAGTCACAGATAATATCTAAACAACTGATTATGTTCCATTAAAAGTTTATGTACAAAAGACAGACTGTGGACCAGATTTAGCCTGCAGGCTATAATTTGCTTATACCTGACTTAGAGATACCTTGATATGTTAGAATACATTGTGGAGATAGAGGATACTTGGATAAATAAAAAAATTACCTGTGTTGAATAACTGAGATTTGGTTCCCTGAGAAGACAGGTACGTGAATTTTTTTTTAAGTTAGGTAATATTACCTGCATTAAACTTAGAACTTGCCCCAATCCCATCCTCTATGCCTTGTAAACACAGAAATGGACAATTTTAAACAGAATTTTCATATGTATTCTGAGTATTTAATGATGAATTTTTGCACCTACAAATTACTATCTAGGAAAACAAAAAGATACTTTATTGATCTACAGGTATAATATATTTCCAGAACTGCTTTCCTCAGACACAGCAGGGTCTAGTCCAATATGTGTACAGCATTTTCATTATCCTTGCAAAATTGTATAGAAAGACAGTATGATATTATTATTGTTCATATTAATAGAATTATTCATAATGAGTTGTTATTAATGATGTGATGTTATAAAAATAATCCTTAATTATTAATGGCATTGATATGGCATTATTAATTTTGATACTAAAATGAACATTTCATTATTCCAGATGCAATTATATTGTTAGACACAAGTTATTGCTAATAGATTATACTTTCTGCAGCCTTGTTTTGGCACATAGTAATTAGCTGTAGGTTTATATTGCTGAATAAAAAACTGGCATTGGGGTTTTATTTCAGGCTAGTAGAGGATCAGAGCATTAACTTAGTGGAATGGGGCAGGTAAGAAGAATCACTGACCACACTTTGTTCGTCCCATGTCCATTCTGCTCTGGATGATTTCTCAGTTATATATTTGAAAGGAAAGCATAACTGACAGTACTAGTATGTAAAGATTTGGCTGGTGAAGGGTCTTCTGTCATGTCACATTTTCTACACAGTAAATCAACACAGAAGTCTCTCTTCTGTTCAGCATTGGTTATTAAGATGTGATATTATCCTGTGATTTATATCATGTTGTCACAATGCATTTCATTTTGCCTTGTTTCAATAATACCATGAATTCTTTCATAATTTCTTTCAATTTGCCTCAGGAGTTGTAATATATTCCAGGCTTTTATTTCTTTGTATTCTGCTCAGCCTTATTAATACAAGTGAAGAAAGTATATCCCTCCATAATTGCTTATAGCCCATACAGTACAATACAGCATATTACCTCATTTTAGGTAATTCTTTCGTAGTGCCATGATATTCTAACACTTAAATGCTCTGCGTAGAGGCAAATAGCTTTGCCAATTACTTTATAATCTTGGTCAACTTCAACTGGTTATTCCCACACAACACTTTAGTATTTGTCCCTTAACAACTGTCCCGTACTTTAAAAATCCTCAGCCCAACTTGAAGGGCAGTTGAGCAGAAAAGCTAATAGAAGGAATGAAATCTTCTCAGGCAAAGCCTAGAGCAGAATTTCCTAAGGCCTCTCTTGCCCTCTTCATGCCTGCATCCCCTCTTGATCTCAGCACATATAAACACACTTACTCAGAGCTATTGTGCCTATAATGCTCTGATGCCTGGGGTTCAAGAAATCAGATGATCATTGTCTGACTTGAGACCGTTAGAACACGTTGAATTTTTGTCTGTGCACTTAGAAAAGTATTTATTTTAAGTAGTGTTTGAAGACTTGCTGCCTTTTTTTGTGTCAGTTAGTACTCACCAGAAACTTATGAGAGGAAATTACAATTGCCAAGAAATTGCAATAGATTTCTGTGTAAGTAAACCTTGAAATTCTTGCACATCTTATTCTCAAGATGAAAGTATTACTATGAAATTTGATGATTTGTTCTCAAGATTGAAATATTTCTATTGAAATTGATGATTTAAAAAATTTCCTTTAAAAATAGAAAATAAAAAGGGAAATGAAGAAAAGAAGCATTACTGTATCTTCCTCATAAAACCATGGTAACATCTATAATATACTTGTAAAAAGTTCAGCATAAACAGTCTGAGATAAAGTTTAAGCCATTCTCGAGGGGCAAACAATTATCTAACCAGAAAATCTTACACCACGGGTATTACAATTATTTAATCAGAAGGAAGACCACTGTCCAGAGGTAGTAATAAAAGTACTCTGAGTATCTTTATCTTTCATCAAGACCAGAGGCTTTGCCAATTTGTGTAGAGACTAAAGGAGAAATGGGTTTTCACTGGTGATACTGGTGGCTTATTAATTAGAATAATGGGTATTATAAATGATACTGGTAAAATTAATGTTATTCAATGTAAATGCATTCTCTGGAATATTTTAGACACTTCTTCATCCTTGTGTGGACAAACTGTCAAAGTCATGGGTCCTTGGTTATGCCTTTATGAGTGCAATGTGAGCTTCTCTTTAAGCTTTCTTATGTACTGCCGGGTCAGAGGACTCTTGGTCCTCTGACTCTGACAAAGGGTTAGCTGAATTCTGCTACTAGAGGTGTATTGCACTTGCCTTAGGTAAAGTTTTTATGCAAGGGTTTTTCAGAGCTTCAGATATGATGGGGATGTCAAACCTGTTGGACTGACTATATGACTGTTTCTTATTAGTAAAGATCTGTGTATGTTACTATTGTTATAAACCTGGTAGCAACTTGTGGGAAGTAGCTAACCTTAACCCTTCACCTACTTCGATCTCTCTGTGGCTTTCCAGATATACTAAAAAGAACCTAACAATTTGTATGACCAAATTAGTTTAGATCAGTCCACAATCAAGTGGGAAAATAAAATACAAAATAATCTAGAATTCATTGTATCTAGGGTTCATGAGATGTTAATTTTCATCTTTTCCACTTACATTTTAGGTTGAAATGGTTCTATCCTAGAAGTCTGGTTTATACTTTTCCATTGATCCTTCCACTTAGCTGACATAATGGAGCTTTTCCTCAGCTTCAGTCCTCTTTGGTATGCTCTTGGGGCACAGCTATGCTAATGGATTCAATTGGTTGGAGGTCAGGAGTCTTGTAATTTGTGTCCTCCTGAGGGGAAAATAGAAAATCTAGCTTTATTATATAACAAAAAAGTAGAGTTATCTAATAAACAGCTTTGTTCTTGGGAAGCTGTAATTATGGTTACAGAATTATTTAAGTCCCTACATCTGTGTTTCCTATATCATGTAATCAAAAATGCATTCTTATTTTACATTACTGTTGCACTGTATTTCCCAAGTGATTTACATTCATAAATTAGCTTCTGTATGTGAGAGTTTGATGTGAAATGAGAGTAGTGACGGTCTTCCCTCACTTCCATGGGGAAGGTTAAAAAATAATATATTTTTATATCATCAGTTTTTCCCTGATTGATTCTTCATGTAGATTTCCATTTGCACAATTTCATTCACTACTAAAATAGATAAAGTTATTTGAGTGTTACATAACACCATTGCAACTACAAATGAGTAATTATAAAAGTGAAATTGTTTATTTTATTGTTAATCAATTTCTCAACCTGGTAAATAGTTTGTTTATTCCCAAAGGCCACCATCATTTTTACTGGTGGTAGAGAGGGTAACTTGCCCAGAGCCACTTTGGGTCCAACCTAAGGTTAGAAGTTTTAACACTTCCTATAAACAGAAGAAAAAGTCCAAAAGCTCAATTGAACATGGTCAAAAGATATTGAATAGAAAATTGACAGAAAAGTAATTGCAAGTGATCCTTTAACATATGAAAAGGTGCTCATCCTATAACAAAACTATGTAAATTAAAACTATACTAAGTTATCATTTCTCACTTATCAGATTAAATAAAATAATAAAAGTTTTATAATATACTCTGTCGATGAGACCTTGGAGAAGCAGGCACTCGCACATTATTGGTGGGAAGATGAAATAATATAACACCTATGGGGAATTTGACAATTGCCTATGTATTACACTGTGAACTAGAAATTTTACTTCTAGGAATTTATCCTGAAGTTTCATTGCAAAAATATGAAATCTTATATACAGAGGCTATTTGTTCTGACATTATTTATAATAACAAAAGGCTAGAAGCATTCCACATGCCTCTCCACAAGAAATTGATTGAGTAAACGATGATACTATATGGTGATATAGTAGTAAAAATAAGAAACAAGGAAGATCATTACATAGTGACATGGAGTGATCTACAGGATAAATTGTTAAGGGAAATGCAAGATATAGAACTTGCATATATAGATAGAACATATATAGATAGAACTTGCATATATATATAGAACATGCTATATTTTGTGTAAGAAAATGGAAGACAAGGTAAAAAAGAGGATAAAAGGGGTAGAGACAGAAGCCAACATCTGTGAATGTACCTTGTCACATAGCTTTGATTTTGAAACTATGTAAATGTTTGGTGTGAGTAAAAAAACAAAAGCAAAGGAAAAAGGAATTCCTAAAAATTGAAAGCAAACTAAAAATGAATTGAACCATATTGCTATCATAACTACACAAAGAAGGTAATCACTTTAAGTGATATTAAAATAGTGTTTTATGGGCACATTCATCATAAGAAATAATCTAATGGGAATCTAAGAGGACCAGCAAAGATATGTTCAACTACATTTACTAGACTTATTGTTAATTATAACAGTGACCTTGTTATTTTGAAACAGATAGATGATGATGATAGATAGATAGATACGTAGATAGGGTTAATGAAAAATTATGTTACTATAATTAGGAATCAAGCTTTCTTAGTAACAGAAAATACACAAAGTTATAAAATCAAAGAGGTTAGCTAAAAACTGTGATGAACTCCTGGCTTATTTCTATCTTTTGAAAAAGAATATAGTTTGTACCTCTGTTTAAGAAAAAGGCCTAGGAACAATGAAAAATCTATATAAAGCACCCGTAGCGGCTAGGGAGAGGAACCAGGACTCCTTGGAAAACAACTAATTCCAGGTCTTGGTCAGGCAATACGCAAACTAAGCTTATTCTAGAAAGTGAAAAAGAATTCAAAGACTAAAGGACACAAAAGCCTCTTGAAGAGTTTCCCTCTGGCCTGAGACAAAGCAAGTGTCAAAAAGGAAAAGAAAAACATATCAAATACATTAAAATACATGAATTTGTAATGTATAAAAACATTAAAACAAAACTCATTGGTACCCATTAGTAGCACATGAATACATTATCTTAATTTTTATAAATAAAGAAAAAGAGTTAAGCA
Source organism: Phocoena sinus (assembly GCF_008692025.1). NCBI lineage: Eukaryota > Metazoa > Chordata > Mammalia > Artiodactyla > Phocoenidae > Phocoena > Phocoena sinus. The sequence goes on along the minus strand of NC_045774.1, from coordinate 59,815,683 downwards.
TTTGACCTACCTTTCTTCTATGCACTATATTCCAAGGTAGCCTAATAGTCAATGTGGGAAAGTTCTTTGTTTTGAAAAGAATTCCAGCTAATAAATGCAGAAGAAAAGATAGGAGTGGAAAATTGTTATTTTTGATCCTTAATGAAATAATGGTGGTAGGTCTTGCTGGCCAATGAAAGCTAAATTCATTAGGTGAAAAATTAATTGGGAACTAGTTGATGGTTAAAAACCCCTTAACCCACTGCCCAATCTTGTCATCACTAAAAATGGGAAATCTAGATATTATGTGACTCATAATAGGATGTGATAGAATGCACACAGTATCACTTTTTTCTTCTCCTTTCAAATTAAACTTGAATTTATCCAGGTCTCTAAATCTCACTACAACTTTATTGGAATTAAGAGTTAGAGAAGTATTTATTAACATTTTTTCATTATATCCCCAGTAAGGAGAGCTTTGGGGCATTTTTTTCCTAATTGTCCCACCTGTAAAATGTTAATACTCTCCATATACTGTACATCTGCCTTTGCACTGTGGCCCCTTGGACATCTCCCCTGTAGACATATATCACCCCCACTGAGAACACTTGAGTTAGAGGAACAAGTTAAATGAGATCACAAGAAAGTAATCAATCAAATATTTAATGTGAAACTGTTTTTTTTTTCCCCAAGAAATCAATAAAATTAAAACCAAAGGGGGAAGGGCACTAATAAAAAATGGCAAGACTTAAGAAACATAACATTGAAAGCAATGTATGGTTGTATAAAACCTAGCATTTTAAATAGCATTTTATAGTCACAATTCGAACAAATCAACTGTGAACAGATTTCTGTGACAATTAGGGAGATTTGAATAGGGACTGGGTATTAGATGATATTAAGAAATTATTGTCATTTTTGTGATATGGGACCATTATGTGATAGATTAGAAGAAATGTGTCCTTATTGGTAGAGATACATACTGCAGTGTTTATAGTTAAAATGATAGGATGTCTGAGATTTGCTTTAATGAACTCCAGAAAAAGAAGTAGGATGGAGTAGAAATGAAACAAAATTGGAAAATATTGATAATGCTTTGAAACTAGGACGATGAGTAAATGAGGGTTCATTAAAATTTTCTATTCTTGTGTGTATATTGGAAATTTTCCATTAAAAATGTTATTAAAAATGCAGCATTTAAGCATATTATGTTTTATTACATAATCCAATAAGTTGTTTAAGCTATGGGAGAATTATGCCAGCAAGAAAAATTTGGTCTACCTGATTAAAAAACAAACAACAAAAAAAAACCTTTCCACATGGTGCCGAAAAAAAATGTATAAAATCACCCATCTTGGCAACAATATTCATGGACTAATAGAATTCTGTAAGCAAAAATATGCTTGCTTGTTTTTTTGGGTATTTTTTTCATTCATGGTCAAATGGACAAGTCCAAGTGGTGGTAGTTTTACTATTTTTGGATTCCCAAAGAGTGGCATGTCATAACTATGATTGTGTAGCCTCCTTCCTCTACATCAGTTTTCTCGTTGTTTTAAATGTGGTTTTGGTGGGGAAAAATGTCAAACTGAAAAGATGGAAATTGTGATGTGTCCAAAGTTTGGCTGAAAAGTGCTGTGGCCTCAGGTCAAAATAGCTAGCCAAATGTGGCTTTCCCTTTACTATTGATAAACTAGTTGGCAGTGAAAATATTCTACTCATTTCAAACATATTGGTCTATGTATTGGATGCCAACAAAAAAGAAGTTGAATATTCTTATGATAAAATTAAATAATAGTGTTGCTAATATGTATAATAGGCATAAGTTGTTGATTCAGTAAAAATTCTCAAGAGAATTGATGTTCGGCATAATATAGTTTCTCAGTAGAATTAATATTTGGCATGGGTCAGTTTAGTTTAATGCCCAGTCTTTGATCCAAAGTTAAAACAAGAATGCTGCGTTTTTTTTCCTTTTGCATTCAATAACTTTTTTTTTGTCATTTTTCTTTCAGAGGAACAGGGAATGTCATTAAAAGGAATGACCCCTTTTGGGTGTTTATTATTGTTGATGGTAGTGTTATCATTTTTCAGCAATTATTTTTAGCTATTTTTTAAATACTTTGCAGTGGAATCAATATATTAATGACAGTGTTTTCTTAAGTTGAAAGTGTGAGTATATATGCTAAGAGAGGAGGGAAATTTAACATATTTCAATATCTGGTACTAAACCAAGATTTATTTTTAAAATCTGCATATCAATAACAGATCAATAATAGAAATTTGCCCAAATGAAAAAAAATGTCAAACTCTGTCAAGTTCCATCAATATTCTATGGACTGATTTTTTTTCTTTTAGGTTTACTGTCCATTTAAATTCTATATAGTGAGTATATAGTTGTGAATAGTTATTACAATAGCACTTTATCAAAATAACTTCATATTAGTTTGTAAAATATTACCATTTCTATTACTTCCACTATTATAATAACTAAATTTTGGCAAAAGTAGAATTCCCAGAAAGAGGAAAAGAAAAAGAAAAATGTTTCCCCCTGGTAAAACCAAATTGCAAATTAAATAATGTATTTTTAGGCAATGATATTTATAGTAATTTGTTTTGAGTTTTTAATAAAAAATTTATCTCAAAATATGTAATCCTGATTCACTCTCATTCAATACAAATAGTTTTTCAGCTAAGCTACAAATTTTTTAAATTGTGGAGCTGATTTATAACAGACTATAAGAAAAAAGGAGTTTTTAATAAAAAGGCAAAGTTGAAATTGCAGATAATGAATTTCACACATTTCGCCATATTCAGCCCCTCTCTCACTGACTTTGGCTTGACTCAGGTGTAGTCTTGGTGGGCAGCTGGATGCGTTGCTGAGGCAGGTGAGCAAGGGGAGGGAGTCAGGACCTGTCTTACATGTGTGATATGCAGATTTCTTCCAATAATTAAAATATACAATTCACAGAAACATTTCTAATTAAGCAAATTTTTATTAAATGACTCATCCATTATAAATTTGGAAACAATTATTCAATATTGAAGTTAAAACTTTTAGAAGTCATCAATTCTAACTCACTATGGGACACATAAATCGTTCTACAGTTCAATCCAGAAATTGTTTATATATTTTCAAGATTGTGCTGATAGGTCAAAAATACGAAAAATGAGTTCATTTAAATATTTATGAGCCATCTTGTCTCAAGTTAACCAAAACTTGAATCGGGCTCCCAAGAAGCCTCATTTTAGGTGAGATTATATTTACCTATACATATATACATATATATCATATATACATATAAAGTATAACATATATTATAAAATATATATAATATGTACTGTGTATCATATATATATATAAAATCATGATATAAAGAATAATTAAATGTGGTAAGAGAAGTATAAAGTATTAAAAGAGTATATATGCTATCAGCCAGAACTAAAGCTGGAAATTGGAAGAAGATATGCAAAAACTTAGGCTTTCTTGGAGGAGTGAGTTTTTGACAATAAAGAGAGTGAGGATGTGAGAGGGAGGGAAAAGCTCACTTAGGATGAGAGAGCACAGACCCTTCAAAGTATAAAAAGGCATAAAACTGAATGTATGTGACCTGATAGGGAACAGTGAATAGTTCTGGGTGTCTGGACTATAAGATCTATGAAAAGGTAATGTTAGAAAGATAGCTTATGGACAGACCATGAAAGATCCTAAAAGTCTTTTGAATTTTTCTTTAAGAAATGGAAGATCATTGAATAGGGGAATATGGTAACTAAATCTGTGGTTTAAATTAAGAGGCAATGAGAGGTGAGGATTGGAGCGTTAATAAGCCAGGAGGAAATCATTGAAAAGACTGCTGTCATCCTGCCAGTGTGAGAAAATAGCAGCGGGCACAGAAAAGAGAAGACAGAAATGGGAGATATTGTTGAAACTGAATCAATGGGGCCTTGCAAGTGATAAGCTAAGAAAAGTGAATGAAAAAGGGAAAAGGGAAATGAGAAAAATGGCCAAGTTGTTAAATGGGATATAGAAACATAGGAGTTGGGAGAAAAGCGATGGGATCAACTGATAAAGTCTCCCTTTGAGGCCTAATGAGTTTGACTTATCGCTAGAACATGCAGGTGGAATTCTTTCAAATGTCATTAGAAATGTGGATCTTAGGAGAGAGGGAAGGACTGAAGATGCAGGTGGAGAGTCAGTGGTGAATGGAGGGCAGTTGAGATCACAGAAATAGGAGGGAACTACCTGGACTGAAAGTCAGGAATATTGTGTTTTATACCTGGGTCTGCCAGCTGTCAGGTGGGATCTGGGCAGGTCACCTTCCCTCTGGGCCCCATCATTATACATCTATGAAATGGTCTTGTCCACTTCCCAGTAAGGTTATGGTAGCAATCACATAGGTTGGTGAAGTACAAAGCACAATACAGACTATAGTTCAGAGATCCCAAAATTTTAAATATTTGCCAGCCACTTATCAATTTAATATTTTCGTTCAGAATTATGGACAAATGAATATCTTTTTTTTTTCTTTTATACTTTTCAGTTACATTTACGCCCCTTGAACAAATTTCTCTCCATATACGTATGATGTCTGTATTGTGATTTGTAACCTACAGGACATTATATTGAAAACCAGAGGAAGGGTGATGTGAGATCCAGACTAAAGCATGGGGAAGCCTTGGCTCTCAGGAAGCTTTCAGGTTAGCTGGAGCGAAAGCACAGGCACAGGAAGCATGTTAAGAACCAGGCCGGGCAGAACAACTGACAGCAGGTAACAGTCAGGTCACTGTGACTTTTAAATGAAAAAAAAAAAAGACAAGGAATTATGTTCAGTTCAAATTGTAAAAGGGGGTGTGAGGCATGGATTCTTAGAGAGAAGTAAAGAAGGTGCTCCAGGCATCTATGAAGGTCTATCTATTCGAGTAGTAGCCATGCTAATGAGGACCGCTGTTGTCTATAGTCGCTACTGTTTGCAGAGAAGTCACTTGAGGAGCTCTGGCCCTTCAACTGGGGGTTCTGACTCAGGAGGTCTAGGATGGAAACTCAGGCAATGTATATATTTTTAACTCTTCCACGTGATTTTGATGTGTCTTGGCCCCTGGCTGGACAACTCTATGGAAGTGATTCCCAAAGTGGTTTGTATGCTGAAATGACTTGGGGATTTAAAAATTCTAAGATCCAGGCCATATCTGAGACCAGCTAAATCACAATAGCTGAAGGCAAGGCAAGGAGACACAGTCATCAATGTTTTTCAAGCTCCCCTGGTGATTCTAACATGCAGACAAATTTGGAAACCAGAGCAGTTTTCTCTATCCCTTAATCCACTCCCCAGAAGAAGGAGAAACTCTTACACAAGTAAATAAAAAAAAACGAACTCCCAAAACCCATCCACATATGCTAATGTGCTAAACAAAGGAGTTTCTATTGGGAAATGGGCAAGCATTCCTCTATCCCCTCCTTCCTTACTGGCATCTCAGTATCTTGGCTCCAACTCTTAAAAAAAAATTTTGTGTTGCTCTCCCTTCACTTCTCCCATATAGCTAGTGCTACAGAAGTGGCCTGGCTCATCCCACAAGGGAATCGTTCCTCTATTTCCTGTAGAAGAACAATTAGAAAAACAATGGCAGACAAGGGGAAGTAGCTATGAAATAGTCAGGACCAAAGGCGTAGATGATCTTTACTGTGTGTGATGTATTGTTTATTAAGTTCATCAACAGGTAGTATAAGCAGGTGGCCAGATATAAAGATGCCAAATTCTAGCTACTTTCAGATAGGACTTAACCACTAATTTCATACTCAGGTCTTTTTTAGGGAAGTTACACGCTCCGTATCATGTTATAATGAGGGATACATGTCATTATACATTTGTGAACTCTAACGTAAACTATGGACCTTGGTGATAGGGAAATGTCAATGTAGGCTTATTGATTGAACAAATGCACACTCTGATGGAGGATGTTGATGTTGGGAGAAGCTGTGCATGTGTAGGAACAGGGAGGATATTGGAAATCTCTGTGCCGTCTGTTCAATTTTGCTGTGAACTGAAAACTGCTCTAAAAAATAAAGTCTGCTAAAAAAAAAAAAAAAAAAGCTAGTGGCCTCTTTCATGCTGGTATGCCTAGAGTTCCTTGGCTGCCACTGGCACAGGGAGGTCATATTGTCAAGAGAAGTAAAGAAAACTAATGTTAATTGATGTTCAGGGAGTGGGGCAGTCCAAGAAAGCAGAGCATCAGAGAACACTGGCTGCTGGAACAGGCAGAGATTCAAATGCTTATATTTACTGAGCAGTCACCTTTGAGCAAGGGTGGAGGTGATGGCAGGAGGGGGAGTGCTTTAGAAGCAGTGATCTTTGTCAAAATAGGCCTAGGAAGCAGAGTCATTGTGCAGGGCTAGAAAAGATGGATATTTAGTCATATTCTGTTGAATGTCATTAACTCCAAGGAGAAAGAATGAATTGTGAAAATAACCAGGCAGGCAAAACAAGTTACTTATAAAGGAAGAAAAGTCATACCTACACTAAGCCTGCTCATAACATTAGATGAAAAAAGACAATAGAGTAATATCTTCAGAGTTTAAGGTATAAAAGTTTGTATGCAAATGATCTATATCCAGTGAAGTTGTCGTTCATGTATGAAGGTGATAGAAATATATTGTCAATGAAATGACATGCTATTCATTTGGGTGGGGAGTAATTATGAGTATAGAGAATCAGAATACTAAAAATAATTAAAATATCAATTTTATAAATACGTATCAAATTTTCTGTCCCACAGGCACTACACGCAGCCATTCTCCTTAGAGGTCTTCCTACCTCCCTGTCATGTACAGTCTTATACTGCTAGAACAGAGCCAAAGTCCCAAACTTTCCCCCTCTTTGTTTTTAGTCAGAGGAGGTGTCTCCCTTTCTAAGTCTTTTTCAGGGTAAGGTTGCCAGTTCAACAACAACAAAAGTTATAAGATGCTCAGGTATACTTGAATTTCAAATAAATAACATAATTTTAAATTTAAGTATATCCCATGCTATATTTGGGATATGCTAAAAATTATTTGTTGTTTATTTGATATTCAAATTTAACTGAGTTTCCTGCATTTTATCTGGACACCCTATTTCAATAGACGTCTCTCTTTCTCTGTTCCAACCCTACTGTCTCTCCAGGATGCTTAGCAAAATGGACTTAAGCTTCGGCGCTAAAAGTGAACTAGGGAGGAAGTAGTTGGCAGGCAAATTCTGCTTTCACTGAACCCTGAAGTAGTAAGCACAGAGCTCTGTTTCGTGGCTAATAGGGGAAGAAAAAAGGGGAAAACCCCAGGTGAAAACTTAAATTAATAGCTCAAAAGAGATATTTTCTCATAACCTTGACTTTCTTATTGTGGGAAATGTCTAGGTAAGAAATATAATGCTTGGGGAGAGAAAGTCCTCCAAATTTTGTCCTTCAATGAATACCAAGGCTTTTTAATAACAGGTAATGGTGGCGCATAACTTGAATAAAATATTTTTTTGCCAATTATGAAGTAAATTATTCACAGTCTCTGTGTTTGGTGCTGAATTGATCCATGTTTCTCACTTCTCATCACCAGCTTTCAGTGCGAAATAAACCAGATGCTCTTTTAAAAACATATTCCTAAAAATCTATGATTTTAAAAAGGCAATAGAATTTTCTTTTTTGGAATAGCACTGGAAGGAAATGGAGTTTATTTTTTAAAGAGGCAAATAAGTGAGAGAATTTCAGATTGATTTTCACTAATGACTATTGCCAGCAGAGTGTAGTCGGAGACCTTGGAGGGATTCCGCAGCCATTGCTTAAAATGTCACCGCCACAATAACACCCCGAGTCCCTGATCTCTGTCTTGTGAATGCAGATGTTGTTCATGAGGGATTTTAGAGTTTAGTATGTCATTTTCACATAACAAATAATCCAAAGCACTTGTCTCTGTCTCCTACCAGTAGGCAAATAACATATCTTTCACAAGTAAGCACAAAGCAGTTATTACCTGACTCCCTGATTTGTTTCAGCTACCAAGTTTCTCCCATGTGGTAAGACTGTCTTTGAGTCAGCAAGTGACTTCAGGTGTGTATGTCTATTAAACTTAACATGCCCAATGTGGAGGTGTTGAACTTTCCTTTATCCGGGATTCTATTCTTTCCCCAGACTCACTCGTCGGCAATAATTGAGACCACTCTCTACCAAGTTGCTTAAATCAGGTAATCTGAGAGTCATTCTTGATTCTTCTCTTTGCCCCACCTCTCACATCCAACCCTTGAACAAGTCCTATCAATTCTGTCTCCAAAATATATATTTGATCATCTCTGCTGCCGTATTTCAGACCTGGACTACAACAATAACCGCCTAAAAGGGCTCTCTGCTTTCTTTCTCGTTCCTCTAGTATCCATTTTCCATACAGTAGCCAGAATGAGAGTTTTAGCAATGTAAATCAGATTATGTTATCTCCTTGCATAAAACGTTTCTAGGGCTTCCCTTGCTTTTAGACTAAAACCCAAACCTCTGCAAATCCTGTCTCATCTGACATCTGAGTACCTCTCCAGCTTGATCTCATGCACACTATTCCCCAGTCACATTAGTCTTTCTTATCTTCGAATACAGCAAGCCCTCTTCTACATCAGAAACTTTGCACTCGCCACTTTCTCTGCCTAGAACGTGTGTCCCAGCGTTTTCACTGATTGCTTCTCCTCTAAGAGGCATTCCAGACCAGCTATACTAAATTTGGTTCCCACTTTACTCCCTTTTGGTAACCGTCCCCCATCACTTTTTTGTTTCCCTTGTAGCCCTCCGTAACAATCTGTAATCTACATGTTAAATTTTTTCTCTGTCTTATTCATCACTGTATTCCCAACATAGTGTGTGTCACAAAATATGTGATGAGTAAATATTTACTAAATTTATAAACTCCTTAATGCTTAGTGTATTGTCCTGCAAACTATGAACCCACAGGACTGGCAGCACAGTGACGGAAATGATATCAACAAGGTCATCCACATCCAGGAGAATAGGCTTCCCCACCTGATTCCAATAGATGTGATATTACTAAATGTGGGGCTCCAAGAGATATGGGGATATATGTATACGTATAGCTGATTCACTTTGTTATAAAGCAGAAACTAACACACCATTGTAAAGCAATTATACTCCAATCAAGATGTTAAAAAATAAATAAATAAAGAGTAGTGAAAACAAACAAAAAAAACCTAAACTAAATTAGTAAATAAATTCTTATGAAAAATTAAAAAAAAACAACTCTAGAATTTATAGTTATTTTTTCTTTGGGTCCATGGCTAAGCAACCTTGTGTTTTCTGTCAAGAGAAAAAGCTGGCAGCTGTCAACATAATCAGCATATTCAACATATCAGCAGAGTTGCATAGGAAAGTTCTCCAAAGACCTTACCTATGACTGGAACTGCAGTTCTCATTTTGGATTTAGCAGCAATCTGAATTGTATCTCATAAACTTCTTGATTCCTAGAGGCATTTTTATAGGGTGTTTTGGTCACAAACTTAAACTTGTGCAATTTTGTAGATTTATGTGTAGTAAGCTTCTAATTGGAGTATTGATTTTTAAATCTCTATAACTATTTATTTTAGATGCAATGAAGCATTATCATAAATAATTGAAACTCAGATAACAATGTCTAATTACAAAGAACATCTTATGATCTGAGATAGTTTTTATTGCCTTTACCATCCACTAGCCCACAAAACATAGCAGTTCAGTTAGCTGCTGCTCCTATAGAATAAAAGATTAAAATAAAATAAAAGTCTACAAGTGCTTTTGATTTCAGTTATACCTACAGATTATTTTTTAATTTGTACATATTTAATAAGTAAAAATCATAAATAATATATGTATAGTATTTTCTATGGTAGCTTTTCTTTCTCATCCATCCAGGCTTTTAATAAACACTTACCAAGCCACTGTCATGTCCTGGGCCCTAGACTAGATGTGGGAGTCTCGACAGTAAATAAGGTAGATGGTATCTGGTTCCTCTTGGAGTTTACATTCTAGTATGGCAGACACATAGTGCTACATGACCTTATGCAATTTGTTTAATCTATGAGATGGGAGGCTATAGTATATATAGTGTGGGGAAAAGGTAAGATTGTAAGTGAAGACTTCTTGGAAGAAATAGGACCTATTGAGTCAGAGTGTGGGAGAAATGGTTCCAGGTAGAGGGAAGAGCACGTACAGAGGCTCAGAGGCAAAAGAGAGCATGGCTAGAGGAAGGTACAGAGATATATTCAAAGGGTCCAGATGATACAAGGTCTTATGAGTCTAATTAAAGATTCTGGACTTATTATAAAGACAATGGGATTGAATTGGGAATAATGTGATCAGATTTATGTTTTAGAAGGTCTTCTCTGGATGCATTGTGGAAACTGGATGAGAGGGAGAGAAGACACTAGGTGAGGAAATTGCCAAAAATAAAACCACTTTTTAGTCAAAAATATAATGGGGTAAATTAAAATTAAAAATAAAATGCAATGACAACTCCAGACAGATGGTAAGGTTCACAGAGCCAAACTTGGATTAAAATGCATAAAATATATAAAATGTGATCTAATCAAATGCAAGATATATGCTAAATTCATGTTCTACTGAAATTTAAGCTTCTCAAAGAAGGAAATAGAAAAGTAGAGCAAGTGAAGCCACATTAGCACAATTACTCGGTGCATTCCATGTAGCCATATGAAGTACATTTTCCTTTAATAGGAAAACCCAAATGGTCACTGCTGCTGAGCCCCCAAACCCAGGAATGTAATGGCATGTATCTGTGGCATTTCTCAACCAACACCTTTGCAGTATTAACTCCTTATCCCACCTGATATATAAAGCTCATTATAATCCTAGTGTTCTATAGAGAATCCAGGGTAAAATTATTTGATCTCAGACAATTATTTAAGGGTCATATATAATGAGATGCTTTTTGTTCTTTTTCTGAAAAATGTCACCGATCATGCACAACGTCACCTTGAACACCAATGACATGGTGTTTAGATGTCCTGGTTTAAAATATAGATAATTTATTATTTCCTTAAAAATTTTACAACTGCATACCCCAGCAATGTTAAAAGACAGCCGTTTTGACTTGTTCCTCTTACCACTTTATGCAACTTTCTCTAAAGAAAGGCGAAATACTTCAAATACACCTTCAAACCTGCAGATAGGGCAAGCTTCTAACAGTATGAATTGAAATAAATTGTTAAGTGCATGTTCAGTTCCAGATTTTGAAGCAAAAATAACTTTGAACATTTTGGGGCTAGAATTAACAAATATTATAGAATTTCCTTCCCACATTTGAAATTTTAATTTCATAGTATTTTCAGTCCTCTGGGCTGAAACGAGGACCAGATAATATTTTAGCAAAAAAGGTGTTTTGTTTTCACGCTTTCATCATGCAAAAATAACCCAACTAATTTAGTTCTAACTTTCAAAAAATATTCAGTTTCATACAGAAATCAACTATGTAGTTCTCAGGCCAAAACGAATATTTATCAGAAAACTCTGAAGCAAAGATTTTTATAAAAATATACTCTTCCATAAAGTTTTATTTTCAGTCATTTTTGACATGATGTAAATGTATTACTGTATTATTGCCTACTAGTTGTCTCATCCTTGATCTGCCAGGATTTTGTAAGACTTTTTTGTATAAATTTTGATCATTTTAAATAAAAAAACCTGGGGCCAAGCTTGAATATTGTATATGTTACAATAATTATGAAAATAGTAGCAGTTGACATAGATGTGGTGATCCCAGAATGCCAGAGACTGGGCTAAACGCTATATACACATCATCTCTTAATTGTGCCACAATCTTAGGAGGGAAGTATAATTGTTATCCCCAATTTATAGGTAAAGAAACTAATTCTAAAATGGATTAAGTGATTTGCACTGAACTACTGTGTTGGTGTGTGATGGAGCCAAGATTTTCCTATACCCTGCCTTTTTGACTCCAGGCTCACTCAAAAGTGGTACCACCTTCAGAAACAGCCTCTGGCATAGCACTAGTCAAAACAGAGTGAACAGGAAGAACAAGGATAATGAGACACTATCATGTACTATAGTAGGTACAGAAGAAAAACAGAAAACTGAAACCCCCTGGTAAGTTACATAGCAATTGGATTTATCCATTGTGTTAAGTCTATGTGGATTAAATCAACAGATATAAAAACCAACTTAAAATCATTTTTGGTGTTTTAATACTGGCAAAATGTGGTATCAGCTTAATAATAGCAATATGTCATCTTAGTTGTTAGGATACTTCGGCCAGAATCTCAAGCCGTCAGTGGCCATTCTAAAGACTTTGGATCAACACAGAAAATATGTTTTATCCGGTTTCCCTTAAGGTTTTCACTCAACTAGCTATTCTGAGCACTGCCTCTAAGAGGATACTGGCATTGTTTTAGGTGCTAGAATGAAGGACATTCAGGCGAGCGGTAAATGGATCCTGACCTTAAGGAACTTATAAAGCCCAATGGGATTTGAAGCAGGGAACACTGGCCTATAAGGCACCCATGATATGCTCCAGGCTGAGCTCTGACTTTACCTCTTTCCACTCTTCACCTTGCTCACTTCTCTCCTACCACATCAGGACAATGTATCCTTTTCTTGAAAACTCAGAGCTTAGGAGCTTTATATCTGTTCTTGACTCTGCCTGGACACTCTTGGGCCAGCAGGGTGCTTGGCCAGCTTCTTCTCCTCTTTCAGGACTCAACTCTAACACCACCTGCTCAGGAAGGCCTTCCATGACCCTTCTTCCTAAAGTGGTCCTCTTTCATCACTCTTGGTCAGAGAACCTCACTTATTTATTTTGCAGTACTTAAAACAATCTGATAATATAATGTGGTAATAAGTTATATTTTGTACCTTTGAGTATGAGGTAACTGTGAGAGTGATTATGTGTCCATACCATGGATGAATGATTAGGTTTGAGGCATCAAAGACTTGATGATCAGGGTTCATGTCCAAACAAAATTGGAAACTTCGGCTACTGCTGGGAGCACTCCTGCACACAGGCTCTAGAAGTCAGTCCCAATTCTAGATTCAGATGAGAGTTGGAAGGCAGCTGAGAGGGCTATTGTCGCCAGGTTCTATCTCCGTAGGTTTGGCTTGAGTACCAGAACCTGTTTTCCCAGTTTCCCAAAGACTCTTCCGCTGGCTAGCTTCCAAGTACCGTTCTCTCTGGCAACTTCTCTGTAGGATCGTTATCTAGACACTCTTCCAACATTTCTAATGATCAGTAACTGAGGATTTCAAAAGCATGTATTGATTTTAGATACATAAATTCTTGATGTTCTTCCAAAATTTAACTGAAATTAGCCTTCCCATGAACTTGGAACCCTCTCATTCTACTCATAAATGTAAGCCTACACCTCAACACTCCTCTAAGTCCTTTGTTTCACACTATTTCACATATTTAAAGACATCAGACACCTTCCCCACCACACCTTCTATTCTTTGGGCTAAGTATCTTCACTTCCTTCTATTTTTCTTCCATTTAAGTAGCAGCAAATATGTGAGTTACTGCTACCTGGCAGATACTGGGATTGGCACTAAAATAACGTTTCCATTCCTTCCGTAATCCTAGAATTTTGCACTATGCTGCACCAGCAATTTTTCTTTTGCACACTTTAAGACCTTATTGTCCTTTAATGTGGAAAGTACACATCAAATAATGTTCTCTGTTAGCTCATTTGTTGAACAGTACGTTACCTTGTATTCTAGCATTTCCTTAACCTGTCATTCTCATATCTTCATCACAATTTTGCTATATTTAGATACTACCAGTACAACTTGATGATTTTCTTTAAACTTTCTTCCTTTTGTACCTAAATTTTTTTTAAAGAAGTTTTTATGTCATTGCCATCAATAAAACACCACTATCACTTTTTATAAATGGAAAGAAATTATAAAATAACTACAATGAAAATGTTACTACAGTTCAAAATCAAAGCTAACTATATGTGTCAATAAATATAAGTGATGTTTTAAATGCCTACTTTAAGAAAAAAGGTCCTCAATGAAAAGAATGGAACTATTTTTACTAATCACTAACTTGATAATGAAGAGAGGCACTACGTAAATGAAGAAATATATTTGGTTTTGACATTAATTATCTTCTTGAAGTTTTATTCATATATATCCCTAGACCAACAAGTGATGAAAAATTAGCTATATTGTAATTAAATGGTTAATGACAATAGGGAGCCCTTTGATAGTGGGAAGGATTTGCAAAGCAAAAACTTGGTCATCATTTCCTAGTCATTGAACTTAGCCTTCACTCTTGCTTCAGGAGACAAAAACATAAGAACCCTGTGAAATGAAAACAGCTCCCAAGGATGGCAGGCTGGACACATGCATTATGTGCTCTACTGCTCCCACCATTCCCCAGAAAAGCCCTAGTATAACCTCAGTAAGGGAATGAAGGAGAAAGGTGCTCATGGAAACAAAGAAAATGGGAAAGAAGAGAGCAGCAACAACTGACAATAAATGGAAAGTTTTTAACTGATTTAACAGATCTGAAAAGATGAATCCTTACCTTGCTATGGAAGGAGCCAAGAAGCAATCTGACTTACACTGCCCTGAAAAATTCTCAGACGGCTCAGTAACTGGGTGATAGCAAATATTTCTGAAAGCATGGATGATGGTGGGGCTAAAAACTTAAAGAATGGTTAAAAGATTATTTGGGAAGCAATCAGAACCCAACGATACCCTCCTTACCAACTGGCAAATGACTGGAAGTTTATTCTCTGGAAGGAATAAAACTGAGGTCACTGGACTCAAGGGAGCTAAGCACAGTTGAGGTCAGGAGTACCACACTGAAACTGGAGGTGTTGGTGAAAGCTTTCATCGTGAATATATGGAATCTCCAACCGTATTTCCCACCCAAGTCCTGAAATGCTAGCACCCATGATTATGCCATCCAAGCAGGAGGCTGGAAGGAATTTTTCTGAAGAATCTGACTTTATTAACCAGACCACAAGAAAAGAGCTAAAGATGCTGACATCTGAGTTTTTATCCCCAAACCCCAAATTGGCTCAAAAAAATCACTTTGACAATGCCCACCTCCACATACAGAGGTTCTATCTGGCTTTTTATTTGCCCACTCAGATATCAGTAGATATTTGAGAAAAATCTCTAACGGGAGAGGGAGATCAAAGAAAACAATCCAAATAAAGCAATCACTGCTGTGAGCACCACATAATAGGAAATAGTGATGTCACTATTAGACTCTCTGGTTTTCATTTAATAATCAGTAAACATCGATTAAGCCCCTGCTGTTGGGGTTTGTGAACAAATGTGAGATGAACTGAATCAGACAGAAGGAGATCATGATGTGAATTATTTTCCTGAAGAAGTTAGATTGGAGGACACATCTTGAGGATCTAGCTGAAGGTGCTTGCTGACACTTTGCTAGCTACCACTCACAGACCCCCCCAGTGCAGACACTGGGGAGACCAGATGGAGGAAACTTTTCATCTGCAGAGCAGGCACAATGCTCTGACCCAGGAGGGTCAACTGATCTGAGACAGAAGCAAAGAAAGCAAATCTCCAGCAATTACAAGTTTTTCTTTGAATAGTTTTACCCAGTGAGGGGATGGGGACATACCAATGGCTGTCACCCACCAATCTAGTAGCACTTTCTTCTTCCAGAGACAAGTGAGTGAAGGTGGGAGTGGAAACCAGCAGTGCTGCTCCAGTGGAGGTCCCTCCACATGGAAACATGAGGAAGGGGGAATAAGGGTTCCCCTATAATGCCTGCTGTATTCTAGGCTCTTTTGCCTGTGAACTGAAACCAGACCTAGTCTTTTCCATGCTGTCATTATTCAATTTACATTTATTTCAACTCATCTTTAACCTAATTACTTTTGGACAATTTTTTCAAAGTTTTCACATATTTTCAAAATGTAATGATAACCAACTTACCTACCAGTTTTTGATCTACAAGTTCAAGATCTTGTCCTTTCTACATATGTATCCAAATAAATAGCTACTATAAGGTACAGCTAAGGATAAGACCCTATCCCTCCATGGTATCAATGGTATATCACATGATTTTGGGGGTATGGTCATTTGACCAGTTTATAAATCTACTTACCAATTCAGTTCAAATTTCTTTTCACCAAGATAAGTCAAATCCTCTTATCATGAAGGAAATATTGAGACTTTGATCAAATTTTGTTCTAAAATTCACATATTTGATGTCCACTGCAAATTCTTCATTCATTTATGTTGTTTTCATTTTTTTTTCCAAAAAGAAAAGGATAAAAGATGAAAAAAATGGATTTGTTTAGAATGATTTGTTCTAGGTGAATCCTTTCAACATAGTAATGAGCATCACTTTATTTTCCCAATGCTAAGCTAATAACCTTTCTAAAATCTTTTACAGAATTTTATCGGTGACAGGTCATACTCATTTCCCTGAAGTTTCCAGACTTCTTTTTCTTTTCCTTTTTTTTTGGAAATCAGAAAAAGCTTTCCCATTTCTGGTTTCTAGCAAGGTTTTGTCAAAGGTTATCAGTTGAGGCTCTGCAGTCATGTCTGTAACTTACTTCGGTTTTGTAGCATGAAATTCACCTAGCCTAGAGATTTGGATTCATTTAAAGAATCTCAGTACTTCCCTACTGCCTTCTCACATTTACCTCTTCATCATTTTTAGCCTTTCCGGTTTGCAAGTCATTCTCCTTGAAGAAAAAGACAAAAGCAAAATACTTGTGTAGTTTTCCTTTCTCTGTGTCAGCTGTCAAGTCAATCTCTTTCCTCAGTAATAGAATGATATAGTATCTGTGTAGAGTCTGAAAAATCCTTTTTGCTCAGCATTTGTCTAAAAAAAACACTCCTAGAAGAAGAGAAAGAAGAGGTAGCAGACTATTTTTGTACCCTGAATGTATTGATTTGCTTCTTGCCCACTGAGTCATTTATGGGAGAGTGATTAAGCACCCATCTGCTTCGTGTCAGATATTATACTGAATATGGATGATAGAAAAGTAGAGACTATGTCACTCCTGCTTAAAATACTTTATGTTTTAGTCACTGGATGTATGTTGGGGTCAAAGCAGGAAGGCAGATCAGAAAAGTAAACCAACAAAGAGAATATGGAGATTAAGTATTCTAGCTGGGTGCCAAAGGAAGGACACTTGGCCAAAGCTAGTGCTTGGAGTGGGAAGGCTGTGCAGAAGAATCAGGCAAAGCTTCCATTAGGAGTCAACTTTTGAGCTGAATCTTAAAAGGTGAGTAAGAAATAGCTTTCTGGATAAGAGGAGGTGGGTCAGAGTAGATAGAGGAGACCATAAATGGTTAGAGAAGGCATGTCCACTTAAAAATCGCCAAGTGCTGGCATCTGATGAAGTTAAGAGGTGATGAGGTGTGTTCTTTCTTAGTGATGCTTTTTTTAAAAGTACAATTTTCAGGTAGCTAGTTTAGATTTTCTCAAGTGTTCTTTGTCTCACTTCCTTGCATGCCTGTCGAGAGCTTGTGTGTAAGAAGTGATTTAAAACTTCATGCTGATCTTGCCTTGTTCACAGCAAATTTATAACTCCTTCTGAAAGCAATGTCTTTCTTCAAAGGCTTTGCACGGCAAACATCTTCCATCCTGAGGTGCCCTCGTTTCAGGTGTTTTGTTATCTCTTATACTAATATATTTGTCCCACTGTTTCTAGAACAGAGGGTGTTATATGAGAGAACATTGGAATTACTGAAATCCTGGATTTTAAATAACTCAGAGAGTAGAGAAAAATAAATCATGGAAAACAGAGTTCATAGTATAACCAATAGAGTACCACTATAATTATTTATTCATAATATTTCATGTTGGTCTAAAAAGTGTCTTTTGTTTGTACCAGATTATCATTCACAGAAAATGATCTCCTCAGACAGATGACAGAAATGTTCTTCCCTGTTTTCTTCATAAAATTTAGATGATGCTTCCCAATTAAAATGACACGGGGCTAGCAGCCTTCCCCAAATTCCTATTAGAGGACATAAGAAGACATTGAAACACAAACACACACACATACATACACACACATACACACACACACACACACACACACACACACCAGATAGGAAGCCTCTTTATGCATTCCCCACTTTCTTTTCACAATCATATCATCCCTATCTTACTGCAAAAATGTTAATTTCGGGCTTCCCTGGTGGCGCAGTGGTTGAGAGTCCGCCTGCCGATGCAGGGGACATGGGTTCGTGCCCCGGTCCGGGAAGATCCTACATGCCGTGGAGCAGCTGGGCCCGTGAGCCATGGCCGCTGAGCCTGCGCGCTTCCGGAGCCTGTGCTCCGCAATGGGAGAGGCCACAACAGTGAGAGGCCCGTGTACCGCAAAAAAAAAAAAAAAAGTTAGTTTCACCAAAAAAAAAAAATTAAAATAAAAAGTAACGCAAACTGGCATTGTTATTCTGACTGAGGTGGTCAGGGTACCACTTCACCCAAGGTACTGTCTCACTTGCATTCAGAGACAACAGTTCCTGGGTAACAACTCTCCAGGAAGAAGGCGAGTCACAGTCTTTGACCTTATAGTAGCCATGGAAAGAGCTGTCCAGGCCACTCCAGCCCATGAGTGCAAAATGACATCACATTAATTTTTTTGCCCACATTACATTGGCTTGAAGCTCTTTCTTTTAACTGTCAAATGTCAAAACAATTCCTCCGTCAGAAATTATCCCACCAGAATTATTCTGTAATTATTTCTTGAACCCCCAGAGAGGGTATATATCATATGTATTCACAAACAAGTTCTGTCAAATTCCATTCCTAAGGGCATCTTCCATGCTCCTCTTTTCTGCTACAACTGTGCCCAGTTGAGGTCCTCCACCTTCAAGTCCATCCTCCACTTTCAGGTCCATCTAGAGAAACCTCACAGTGGTCCTGTTGATGTGCCAGTCGTAAGACACATATGTTTAAGCAAAGATCTCCATGTTCTCAAACCCTCCAGAGAATTACTAGATTTTATATGGAAATGAGAAGAAATACCCCTCTATTAATGTCTCAGCCATATTTAATTACTTGTTCTTCTAAGCAACTCTGGTTGTCACCTGACTATTACAAGATTATTTCTTTCAGCGTCTATGCTCTGCTCTGCTCTTTTCCTCATAAAAGTAACTTTCAGTCTGCCCTACACACAAGAAAACACTCTCCTGCCCCCACCTCCCACATTGCCCATTTCCATAGGAACAAGCAACAGTTCTGACAAGGTCTATTTTAGTTTACGCTCTACAAAGAAACGTTTCCTCACACTTCTATCCAACTTCCACCCCAACGTGCCTGAATCAAACATATAATACCACACACACACACACACACACACATACTCCCTCCCAAAATACAAATGGCCACAGCTACATTACCAACCAGAATGCTTCATATTATCAATAGTGAATTTTTAATTGTCCTCAAGAATATTGGTGGGTACGGGACAGATAGTATTACCCAAAAAGGGGTCACAACTATATCTGTCCTCCCACATGCTCTTCTTACAATGTGATTTTACCACTCCTCCCATTCAGAGGCACGGGCTAGGTTCCCTCTTCTTGCATGGGTGGATTTGTGTCTATAGCAGAAGTGACACTGTGTGGTTTTCAAGGATACGCTGTAAAAGATGGTACTATTTCCACCCGATTTTCTCGGGATGCTTTGCTCCCAAGACCCAGCCAGCATATTGTGAGAAAGCCCAAGCAGCCCATGTAGAGAAGCACCAGGGTCCTGGTCCACGTCCTGGCTGATTTCCAGCACCAATCTCTCTGACAAGTTGAAACTAGATTTCCCAACCCCGGGTTGATCTACCCTCAACACCCCAATGCAACAGAGATAATCTGTACCTGCTGACTTTGTAATAGTTGAGTTCAAAATTACACATTTTTGAGCAAATTAAATGACTGTGGTTGTCTGAAGCCATGGCGTTTGGGGTTGGTGTGTTATGCAGCAATAGATAGCTGAAATATAGTCGGGTACTGGAAGTGGGGCGCTCCTATAACAAAAGTCCTAAAATATGTGGCATTGCCTTTGGGATCAGACAGCAACTATAAGCTGCAAAAGTCTCAAGGACAGTTAGTGAAAGCTCACAGGGCTTCGAAGAGAGTATTAGCAGAAGCCTAACGAGACTAGAGGAGGCTATCAATTAGACCCTAAAGATCAGTGAAAAAGTGTTATTGGACACTGGAGGGAAGAGGGCCCTTCTTATGTAGCACCAGAAAGTTTGACAAAACTTGCTTGAGTTGGGCTTCCCTGGTGGCGCAGTGGTTGAGAGTCCGCCTGATGATGCAGGGGACACAGGTTCCTGCCCTGGTCCAGGAAGATCCCACATGCTGCAGAGTGGCTGGGCCTGTGAGCCATGGCCACTGAGCCTGCGCATCCGGAGCCTGTACTACACAACGGGAGAGGCCACAACAGTGAGAGGCCCGCGTACAGCAAACAAACAAACATACAAAAAAAAAAACTTGCTTGAGTTAACGTGGAAAATAAGAAATGTCTAATGAACTCGATGAGCTAGTTAAGAAGATTTCCAGAAAAACTACTGAAGGTACCACCTGACTTTTTCTAGCTGCCTAGACTAAAATGAGAGATCAGAGATAAGCTAAGAACTGATCTGTTTATAGGCGAAATTTGAGGAAATATAAATGATCCAGGACTTATGGGGGTCCCAAAATAAAACTGTTTCTCATTCCCATCTCTCCTGAAGGCAAACCATTCTCAAATTAAGAAACTAATCCTGGCCAAAGATCAAATCAAGGATGGTAATATCATTTATTAAGACCTTAGAAAGACTTAAGGTGATGCCTCAGAGTTGCCCCTTACCATTATATTGAAATTGTTCTCCACCTGTTGGTTTCTCATTCAAGGCATTCAAGTCCAGTCACATACCTGAATACAGACAGCCCTTCCTGAACACATACCACATGTTCTCCTCTGGGAAAATTCTATACCATCTCACGTCTTTCAATGAGATAAGCGTCAAGTCTTACAGAGGCTCAATAGATACTTCTGGATACTAATGATGATGACTTAGCTTGTGGTCTTCTTGAACCGTGCTTGCCAAGCCCTGTTCAATTTGTAGATTTGGGAGCTTTTTTTTTTTTTAAGTTTAAGATTGTTTATTATGCAACAAGTAGATAAATGAAAAAAGGTATTAGCTTTATATTAAGGTTATTTAGGTACTTTCTGATGATTTCCCTAAAATAGCAATTCTCATGGGAGTGGATAATACTAACAATAATAAAAATACTTAAAATTTATCAAGCTACCTAGTTCAGCATTATTTAAATGTTCAATATTGAGAAAATAGGTAAATTGTATTTTAACTGCTTGCTTGACTATTTTGAATTTTTTTGAAGTGCAGAAATAACTTAGAAAGCACTCGTTTGTAAAGTGTGTGAAAAAAGACATCACAATATTATTTTCACACGTGACTATAGCTATGAGAAAATAAGTATACCAAAAAAATAAAGAGTCAAACCTAAAAACAAATACCATGCAAGGCTAAATTAGTGGAAAGGCATTCAAGCAATTTCCCCAAATGATGTGACTATAGATGGTTTTGTTAATCTTTCTTCTATTGCTCAGTAATTTCCAAAATTTCTAAAATATTTATTATTATATTCATAATAGAAACACACAGTATGCTAGATTTTATAAAAACTAAATTATTTGATGAAACCTCAGCACAAGGCATAATTGTGGCTTTCTGGCTGTTAGTTGTCATTTTAGGATTTCAGGGCAAATAAAACATAGCATAGTTATTTTACTTTCTTGAAAGGATTTTTAAAATATGACTAGATAAAACTTTTTTCTTCCTTTTGTTTTATTTTCCTACTATTCCTTGAACAAAATTTAAAAATTTCGTACTAAATACATCTTATTCATCTTTCTACGTATATAACTTATTAGCACATGCCACAAAATGGCCTTTCCATAAATACTGCTCCCTGATTCTATGGATCCTTTCTGATGACTCCTCAGCTTTCTCACAGTACCTTCCTGTATAGTATTTGGGGAGATAGATGCAATTTTTTTCTCTTAAAGAACTATGCTTCACAGATGGTTTTGACTACCTCGTCTGTGTAGATAAATCCCCAGTTCCTGTCTTCATCGCTGTCTCCTCTGCCAGTCTTGCCTTTCTCAGTGTTTTGCTAATACCTTCACAGGGCATGATTATGCACTGAAGACTTCATTATTTCTCAAAATTTCATGCTGATTTTTTCACCTCTATAATATGCAAAAGTTTTCCTCTCTTATTCATATTTGCTATTCAGTCATAACCAGACTACTCCAAAATTATTTATCTGCTTCTTCCAACTTATCACTAAGTTTTCTTCATTTCCCTCTTTTCCTGCTGTCCTGGGAGTAAAAATGAGAAAATGTTTTGTTTGGAGCAAATGAACAACTCAAATACCTCCTGCATGGAGCAGACTTTCATTCAAACCTAATTCTTTTCACCCTTCTCTTCCAAATCCATTGTTCTTGTTATGCAAGACAAGCACAGATTTCTTTCCTTCTATTCTCTTCATTGTGGTCAGACTAAATCCCCAGGGTCACAAACATCTTTCTCATCTATCCCTTTGCCACCATAACTCTTCATCATAAATCCCCACTGTCTCTAATACAGATGATTGATCTGAAGCTGTAAATTCTCCAGTAGCCAACCCTATCGACTCATCTGATACTCCATGATCAGGCAAGCAAACTTGCTTTCATCAAACAAACAGAAAGAAAATTATTTCAGAATCAGGGGAAAAAAAGTTATCTGGGAGAATGAGTGATCTGGAGTTGTCAATAAGAAAAACTAACATTTAAAAAATCATTGAATTTATCTATTGACAATTTTGTTTTGATTTTGTGTGTTTGTGTGTGCCTGTGTTTGCTTACTTTTTCTGCTTGGGAAGAAATGGAAGATGTAGCCATAGTAAGGAAAATTAGACCCATTTGAGCAAATCTGAAAATATAAGTTTGCTTGCTTATTGCAGATGAGTGTAATATGTGATTCCCTGTTTATAAACAGCATGCATGGTTAGGTAAATGAAGCACTTAAAAGTATATGCTACACTTTCAAGTATGTGAAATACTTGAGTATATATAGAATAGAAACTACACAAAATAGAATATGCAGAGTAATGCAATAAGTTTGCAAATAAATATGGAACATGTTAAACCTTGCTCAGATAACCAGGGGCAGACAAAGTAAAACAAAAATCAATTGCCATTTTTTATATTGGGTTATCAAAAATTTTAAATTATATTACAAATGTAGACAAGGAGGCCATGAAATTATCACCCTTCATTCTTGGTTGGAGGCATTATTGATTGGTACAAGATTTTGGAAAGCAGTGTGGCAATATCTACTAAGAGTAACAAAATGTTTGTAAACTTTGAGCCAATAACTGCGTTTATGAAAATTATTTTGGAAAAGTAATCCAAAAATATTCATTTTTATGACAGTAAAAAAAAATAAGAGCTAATATTACTTCCCTCAATTACTCAATGGAAATTATGCTACAACTGAAAATTAGTATTACAAATACCATGCTATGAAAAATATGGAAACTGATTTATTTTGATACTTTTACTGCATTTCTTCTAGTAAAAAGGAAACCTTAGTCTTTTTTTTGGTTGTTTTTGGCAATATATATATATATATATATATATATATATATATATATATATATATATATATATATTTTTCTAAGCCACACGGCTTGCGGGATCTTATTTCCCTGACTAGGGATTGAACCTGGGCCCTCAGCAGTGAAAGCTAGAAGTCCTAACCACTGGACCACCAGGGAATTCCCAGTAAAAAGGAAACTTTAGAACACACTCTAGAAGCCATAGAACACAGTAAAATATAACAATTAAAATTGTGCTATCCAGACATAAATGCTATTAGTATTATTTTTCATTTTGTTCCAGGAAAAGATGGATAGATTATTTGATAGATAGATACACAGATATATAAACAGATATTACATAAATATAAACATAACTGTAATTATAGAGTTTATAGTTTGTTGTTTATTGTGTAATACTGATATTGAGTGAGAAGCAAAACAAAATTGAGGATAAGACAATGATAAGAAAAATAATTAGGGGAAAAATGAAGGAAATACTGAAACATTTTAACACAGGATTGTAGTAGTGGAATGTGGTTAATGTTTCTTTTCAGCTTTGCAAGAATTTTGTTCTTTTGCTTTGTTTTTGAGGATTCAATGAATATTTGTGATTTTGACTACCCAGATTCAAACACCCTTCCTCTTTGGAAGAATATCCCAGAATAAGTGGGAGGTAGGGTCTCCCACAACAGATGCTGAAAAGGGGTAGCTGGTACCTTCCCCAGCAGCCTGGCTTCTAATCCTTTAGGAGTGTGACATAGGCAGATCCCATTAGACATTCTTGTCCATGACTCTGAGACTTTGGGAGTGAGTAATGGGTGAATTTAAGTGACTGTGTAAAACAGAGGTATGGTCACGTGTCCAGGGGTAATAATGCCAGTAGCTACAAATTAATCAGACTCTTCTTGTGAGGAATTTTGGCTGTGCCATACATACCTTGGGGTCTGTGGATGAGTGTCCGAGAACTATGAACCAAACAAAACCATAGGCCACATATATTCTCTGCATACATGCATTTTTCTTTAAGAAGAATCCCTGGATTTCCTCAGATAGGCAAAGGATTTCATGACCCAGGATGGGCCAAGAGCCTTTGAGTAGGTCAGCATTACTGAGATGCCCTATTCATTTCTGAGTTCCACCTATTCCTTAGAAGATATCTCTACAAGACATTAACGCTTAACAGGCTGAGGTTTTAATGAATTGTCATTGATCTATTGTTTTAGTCAACTAATGAGTCAAATGGACGAATTCATTTGTTCAATTACTTAAAAAAAAATGTGTTGCCACCTTCAATCTGCGGGCATGGTTTGGCAGAGGGCATACATGCAGAGGAGGCCTCAAGGACTTTCCACGTCAGGGATACACACAGATGCATGAAGCCATTGCAGTCTTTTCCTCCTGGCAAAATGGCAAGCTAGTTGTCCTGAAAATTTCCCACTACAAAACATCTAAATACTCCAGTTAAAATACATATAGCATCCTCTTGTGATGAATGACGTCACAAGATAGTAATAGAAATCCTCCAGGTCCAGGATGTAGATGAGTCCTGTAGCCACCAGCAAACTATAGTCCTGGGTGGCCCCAAGCTTTGGCTTTAAAGGGCATGTACAGAAGAAGAGAGACTTCTGCGGTCAATGGAAATCCAACACTGGGTTAACTCTGGGCTTTCCTGCAGTTATAAATATTGGATTCCTGGTGCTGCAAAAGTCGCCTTTCGACTGATATGTTTGGAGTTAAACAAGCCATTCAAACTCTTTATATCTCAAGTCCCCCACTAATAAAATTTTAATAACAATACTTGCATAACCTTTGCAGATACATAAAAATATTAATATATGTTACATCATTGTATCTATATATGGACAGAATTCTTGCATCAGACTACCTAGTAGGCTCCAGATGGACTACCTTGGTATCAAGTCCTCACCCCAGGTCTGAACATCAGATCATCCATTTTATGCTTAAGGGATCACCTGGGCCTCTTTCCCTTGCAGGAGCTACAGGTAGGAATGCCTTAGAAGGAAGTGTAGAAGGAATTCTGAGGCTTTGTCTGTCCAACTAAGATGAATAAAGGGATAATTCCTAAAATGAAATCTTTTCTCCATTATAAATGGGAGTGCAAGGAATCATTATTTCTTTTTATCCAAAAGAGTAACTTAAGCTCAATACTGTAATTCTTGAATTACAGTTTTCAAAGTCTAGTAAAAACAATAGAAAGAAAACACTTTTTATGCAATAGAGGATGCGTTACATGGCTTGATGTGTATTTTAATATGTTATATTAAAAATATGACTTAGAAAACTAACCCCAATAGGCTGGGAAATGTGTGATGCATCAGTCACTCATCCACATGAAAGCATGTGGATGTTAAGCAAAAAATAAAATATGTGACAATAGACTGAGTGGTGAGACTACCTAAGATTTGTATGTATTCTCTTTTGGGAAAGAGATAAAGGGAAATGGCAAGAGTCTGTATGATATATTAACTTGATTTAAGACTAATAATTAGAAAAGGTAGCTGAATCATAGATTACAGTTAGAAATATCACAAAATTTGGGTAATTTTCAAGCACTAGCTATGAAAATATATTTATGAACATAGAGAGGTTACAGCTCTGAGTAGGCAATATCAAAATAAGATTAGGTTTTGAAAAATGTAAAGTAATGCATCTTGGATGAAAATTCACAGATAATCAGGGAAATGAAGCTACTGTACTTGGAAAGTAGTAATATTGAACGAAACCTGGGAGTGGTAATTACAGAAAATTAGTATAAGATTGCACGGGATGATATAGTGGTTTATAAAAACTGTTTGAGCAGCACATGCAGAGATAACACATCGTGAGTCAGAAAAGTGTGTCCATGTATGAAAACCTCAGTAGCAGAAGGGATGTCATCATTCTGGAGGGAATTCAGAGAGCTACAAAAATGATTGAGGGGCTGGAAGGGCTGATGTGAGGTGAGATTAAAAAGAACTAAATATGTATGACTTATCCAAATAGAGACTGTATCACACAAAATGGAAGGTGCTCCCATGCTGAGGAAAGGGAGGAAAGTTTTCAAGGAAGTTTAAGCAAAGCTTATTGGGAACATTCTGAGGAAAACTAAAAATGAAAAGTTAAGGTGAAATAAGGGCTCCCTTGTGGGTGAAGTAGAGAAAATAAGTATAGCTTTCTGGTTCTCTAGCCCTATTTTCCTATTTGAAAATAATGCTGTAATCTCCTAGTCCTTCAGTTTCCACATTTTTAAAATCAGAAGTAATGATTCCTCTTTGGCAAACTTAAGAGTTTTGACTGGTAAGATCAATTCTAGCCATATTCATTAAAATATTATTTTAAAAAATATTGAATACAATCCTTAGCATCTAGTATAACAGGATACAGATTTTTTTTCAGTAATCGAGGCTTACTGAATAAAGTTAGTCTAATAAATAAAGTTAATCTAATAAATGTACAGTATCCTTAATTTACTTATTATTACTTTGATTATTACTTAATAAATGTATTGAGTTAAACATAGGCGTGCAATAAGAAAACTTGAATTTATTATGGTTTCTCACATCAGTTTACAGCGTCACGGATAAGTAAACATGTATTCAAGTACATAGGCAAACTATGGTAATAGTTACAATAGAGGTTCAAAAAAGAGCGGTTGAGATTCCAAAGAATCAAAAGGAGAATGTTTTGAGGTTGAGAAGAAGGAGGTGGCATTTGAACTGAGCTTTAAAGTGTAGGAGGAATTCAACAAGGAGGGATTGGAGGGGATTCAGGATTGAAGAGCCTATGAAGGAAACCTGAGGGAGAATACAAAACTCACGGCAAAAGCCATGAGTGTCCTGGTGTGGCTGAAACAAGAGACCTGGAAAAGTATGGCATAACACAAATCTGGACAGGTGTGCTCTCACTCACTGGAGAAGGACCACGGCTGGGACTCTGATGGGAGTTGAGACCATATATAGACCTAAGGTTTTCAAACAGTTTTTAGGCTTTCATCAAATAAAATCTCTAACAGAAGCCTCATCTATGGAACAGATAAAGCAATGCTTCTCTGTTTGAAGTAGGTTTGAGGTCTAGACTCCTACCCTCCTGCATCCCTTGGATCTTCCTTCCTCCCCACTCCCAGAAGACCCCAAGGCCTCTCAAAAGACCCCTAGAAACTGTGGAGCAGCTTGAAAAACACAACTATTAGCAAAAGGAACAAACGAGGATTTTTTGAACAAGACAATGAAATGTCCAGTATAGACCTTTAAACAAGTAACTGGGAAAAATGGAGAGGGTAGGTTGAATGAGGGGTAGGGACTGTATGAGTCTGAATCTAGGTGGTAACTAAAGAACAGAAAAGATGTGGCTTTGATATTATAAAATCAAACAGCAACTCTTCTTGATTTACAAAAAAAGACTAGTTGTAAGAAGTAGAATAGATACTAACTCAGATTTTCAGAATGGATGACTGAGAACTTACAACGTCACTAACTGAAAGAGTGTGTGCATTTTTATTTAAAACATGATTTTGGTTTAAGTTTTGAATCTATTGTAGTCTCCCTTAGCATCTCTATTGTATACCAAGCCAACATACAACAATAAACTGTACTGGTTTAGAAGTTATAGATTGATACAGCTCCTTTTTGTTGAATCTTGAATTACAGAATTCTGTCACCTGCACCAGAGGCGGAAGATGTATATAGCAAGAATGGGATATCACTTTTTTAAGTGTATTCATTCATTCCTTCATTTGCTTGTTATATATCATTCACTAATCATTTAAAGGATATCGCATACTACAGTAGATGCTGGGGTAATTGAAGTTTTAATTATTTACTTATATTTTGGATAGATTATGAACCTCTAAACTCCTCTTCCAAATAATCTTTAAGAATAATCCTTTCATGTTAATATTTTTACATAAATACAATATTTTTTTCTGAACATTTCCTTATTTTTATACTTCTTTTATATGTAAAACAGTGACACATATTCACATGAGTATGAAAATTCTATTCCTAAATCAAGGCATTTGGACATGTATTATTAAATGTACATATATTGGGAAATATTCCAATTAAGAGTTGAAATTCTCATTTATATTTGCTTTTAATGGGACTCTAGATTTTTAAATTTCATTCATCTTTATCAAGCCAAAAGCTAGGTTGGCTAATTCTATTTTGTATCAGACAAGCAATACTCAAGTTTATTTTGGGCTAATCTGAAATTTATAATGATTTAAGAGAAATCTATATACTAACAGAAACAGTAATGTGATCAGGGTGTTCATTTCACCTATAAATCTCAGCGCCATGATGTAGTCACTTCTTATTTTGTATGGCTAGAATAATTCGCAACAATATTGAAAGCTGAAATAAGTTTTAAAAAGAAATAACTACTATTAACATCTTCTAGACTATCTAATTAGAGAGGAGTTAAAAATAAAGCGACAGGGCTTCCCTGGTGGCGCAGTGGTTGAAGAGTCCGCCTGCCGATGCAGGGGACACGGGTTTGTGCCCCGGTCCGGGAAGACCCCACGTGCCGTGGAGCGGCTGGGCCCGTGAGCCATGGCCGCTGAGCCTGCGCGTCCGGAGCCTGTGCTCCGCAACGGGAGAGGCCACAACAGTGAGAGGCCCGCGTACCCGAAAAAAAAAAAAAAAGGTATTTGGGTTTCCAGAGGAGGAAAGTGTTTCTGGTCAGCCAGATATCAGCCAAATCCATAACGAGCCAAGCACAGCTCCAATCTATCATCTGGAGTGCACTAGTGCGGAGCCCTAGCCTAGCCAAAAGTTGAGTATAAAATGTACTCCTGATTCCTCTCCAACATTTTGCACTCTGCTTTGGCTAATGTTCATTTAGGTTAGATTGTCACTTTTTTTTTAAAGAAGAAAACATACTTCAATATAAAAATATTCTAGAGTAAGTTCTTTAAGAAATGCAAATGATTCTAAAGTTCAAATTATAGAGTTGGTTATGACTCTAGGTAACATATTTCAAAATATCATGTTATCTAATTATCTGAGTTTATCCAAGAAAGGTCTTTTTCTCTCCCTCTCTCTTTCTCCCTCCCTTTCTCCCTCCCTTCCTCCCTCCCTCCCTTCCTTCTCTCCCGTCCTTCCCTCCTTCCTTCTTTCATCCCTTTCTTCCTTTCTCCCTTCCTTCCTTCCTTCTTTCCTTCCTTCCTCTCTCTTTCCCTCCCTCCCTCCCTTTCTTTCTTTTTCTTTCTTTCTTCCCTCTTTCTCTCCCTCTCATCCCCTTCCTGCTTCCCTGCTTCCCTTCCTCCCTTTCTTTCTTTTTCTTCCTCTCTCTTTTTTTCTTTCCTTGGCTAAACTAACCAGGTGGTTGTTGGTTTCTTCCTGTTCGTAGACCACAGTCTAACAGAACGTGCATTCTGATAAATAAATAAAAGCTAATTTATCATTGAGGGTTTACCTCTTTTACAGCCAGTTCTAGTCACTACATTGCTCATTGCTTAGTCTTATGTTATCAGTTTAGAGAGAACAGGAGACCAACCTTAAACCACTATGTTTGTCTAACACTATATATATAATCTAGGTCTTCAGACTCAACTAATTATTATATTAAGGAAACCGATCATGGGAGATGACTCCATAAAACATTATAGAATTGGATATTTCCCTAACAGAAGCACCTAATGTTTCTGCAGAAGGCATATCATGATTGCATGGTACTTCAGAGATCATAGCAGTCAGAGAGTTTTTATATGATTTTATCTCATTCATTTCTTCTATATTAATTTGCTCACAAAACTATTGCATGCTAGCTATATATAAAATCAAAGATGTCCCAGATCTTAAAGAATTTATAGTCTTGTCACTTACTCGTTCCATAGACTATAAAGTCTGCCTCTTATTATCTCAACCTGAGGCTTAAACATTTTAATGATTTAAATCAACAGTGTGGGAGTGCTGGGTAAAGTATTCTGAATCCATGATCTGAGTTGCTGACATAGTCTCTGTTCATCGACCCTTCCTAGTAAGGCCCACAATGTGCTGACAGTAGCTTGGTTTCTGGAATCAGGTGAATCGGAGTTAGGATCCCAACCCTGTCTTTTAATACCTATATGAATGTGAACAAATTGCTTAACTTCTCTGTGAGCCCATTTGTGATAGGGATTGGTCAGGCCCACCTTACAAGGTTGTGAGGAAAATTACCTGAGAAGGTGCAGGTGAAACACAAAGGGCTGAGACTAGTGTGAGGTGACTGAGGCACTCACTGTGGGTACAAAAATTTAAGGAGAGAGTGGCACCGATAAATAAATAATATTTTAATTCAATATTTTAAAAATTCAAAGTGGGAAATTATGATTCATAGGTCAGCTGCCTGTTTTTGAAAAAAAAAGATTTTATCAGAAACACAGTTGGGGCTTGGGTGAGGAAGTGAGTCAGGGTCATACAAGGGCAGGTTTAAATCCTGTTTTTATTTAAAATGTTGATATTTTATTCATCCTTGTAGTAGGCAGAATCTCAAATAGCTGCCCCAAAATGTCCTTCCCAGTCCCCAGTATGTGTAAACATGATGGGCTGTCATTCTCATGATTATGTTATGATATGTTGTGCTATGTTGTTATGTAATTTTATGTCCTGCTATGTTATGTTATGTTGTATGTCACAGTTGGCTTTAAGATAGGAAAATTATCTGGGTGGGCTTGATCTAATCACATGAGCCTTTACTCACAGAGAGCTTTCTCTGGCTGATGGTGAAAAAGAAAGGCAGAAGGCAGGGAGATTCTAAGTGTGGGAAGGATTCAACCTACCAGCACTGCATTTGAGGGCGGGAGCCACAAGCAAGTACTGGGGAGCAGCTACAAGGAATGAGCATAATCAATAGGTCGAGGAAACAAGGAAATGGAGACCTCGGTTTTACAACCATAGAGAATTGAGTTCTGCTATTAACAGAAAGGAGCTTGGAAGAGAACCATGAGCTGCAATTTGATTTCAGCCTTGTAAGGTCCTAAGTAGACCCAACCATGCCTGTGATGGGCTTCTGACCCACAGAAATTGAGATAATAAATGGTTATTGTTTTAAGCCATTAAATTTGCAGTAATTTGTATGCAACAATAGAATTAATACAATTATGAATATCTTGCATTAATTTCTATTTTAAAATATATCGTATTAAATTATCACTTATCTTGATTATTGAGCTTTTTTGGTACCCTGTTAATTTTTGTACTTGAGTAGATTGTCTCATTTACCTACTCTACTCCTGATCTTTCAATGTTTGACTTCAAGTAGGTATACAATGCATGTTGTTATCTCTATTAGTTCACAGTGTCCTCCAACCTAGTCTTATTGGTAAGGAATCTTCTTAATCATCCCTATTCTTTCAAAGTTTCTCTTCTCCATCTTCCCTCCCCACCAATGGCCAGTATCTATACCTCCATACCCACATCAGAGCCACCTAGTCTTGGGACTAGCCAGGTGAGTAGCTATTAAAGCAGTATCTTAAGGATATCATCAGATATCATGCCATGTAACTATTGGGTTGGCCAAAACGTTCGTTTGGGTTTTTCCGTAAGATGGAAAAAACCCAAATCAACTTTTTGGCCAACACAGTATCTTCTTTAAAAGTCCCCTTCCTCTCAAACAATTCAAAAGTATTTTCCTCCTACATCCTTGGACATGTTTTTCATCATTTGGAATGGCACATTGCATTCATATGAATACTAAAATTTACCTCCACTGATTTCACCTTTTTCTTGCTTGCTTTTAAAAATATTTTTGCTAAGTTTAGGGGATTTTGAACATGCGTGTTTGAGAAACATGAGTCTGGATATGGGAAGATAAGAACAAAAGTGGAAATGGCTAATAAATTTGCTCTCTGATCCGGATTACATGTGTCTGAGTTGTTAGATTAACTCTCGCTCAGGAGTTCCTACTTTACTACAAAAGGAAGAGAAGGAAGGTAGCCATAAGAATCATTCATAATCACCCACATTAATGACTGTTTTCACAATGATTGAATCATAGATATTTTATGTCTATGGAAAGTGGTCATTTTTACTGTGCATGTTGATTCATAGTTGCGTAACTAATCATGACAACTTTATTAATTGCTTATTATCAAGGGTTTTCTCTTTTATTAGAGAACAAGTGACTTCCTTCCCTTACACTGGTGTGTGTATATTTCTCTGTGTGATAGAGATTAATGCATAAAGCTTTGCAGGAGACTGCCTCATTGATTTTGTTGCCTTTATATTTGTCTTCTTTAGATGACTTCCACTAACATAGATGGAGGATGTATAGCCCATTTCAGTGGGACACCCAGGGCCCTGCCTGTGGGGGTTGGAGTTCTAGCTTAAATTCAAGCAGCTGAGTAAGTAAGAGGTTAAAGGGATATTTTTAGAGAAATGAATGCATTGTATCATTGATTATATTTAAAGTCCCCATTGTAGCATTTCTTTGATGGAGGTACTTTTATAAAGTATTAGTCCTTGTGTTTTGTATACCAATTAAAAAATGAATTGCCAACACTGATGTAATGATGTATCTTGGAATTTAATTTAATGTTATAAAGAGTTGTACTTAAGTTCTATCTCTGGAATCTATGTGTTTAAATTTCCCTATGCTTTATTTTCAAATTCTTCAAATCTCACGTTAGCCAATCCACTGCTCTACGGGACAATTCAGAAATGTTTTCAAAACTCCATGTTGTTTTCATCCCATTATTGAGGTTGAAATTTATTCTGAGATTTTTATGTAGAAAATTCTACTCTTAAACATAAGTTAATCTAGCAGCATCAAAGGTAATGATGAATAAATGAAACCCATTTCAGTTCATGGTACCTCCTTTTAGAGAAAACTCCCCAAAAAAACCTTTATTGAAGAAAAGTCAGTACCTTAAGAGTCTTCTCTGCTATGATAGTGCATTGAATACCAGAAAGCTGATGGGGTAGTTTTAAAAAATGTCCTGACAGAGTCAAGGTGATGGCCATTTTTAGCTGCCCTGCTATCCATCACCTCTTTCAGCCAAGCATACTCCATCATATGCAACAGCCTCATGAATTTATGCATCAAGCTGTGCAGCCAGTCGTGCCGAGGGCG
This sequence comes from Phocoena sinus, assembly GCF_008692025.1. NCBI lineage: Eukaryota > Metazoa > Chordata > Mammalia > Artiodactyla > Phocoenidae > Phocoena > Phocoena sinus. The sequence continues at coordinate 59,782,041 of NC_045774.1, read as the reverse complement.
CTGGTGACAAGTGAAATTGCTGTGCGCCTCATTTAGCTGTTTATTGCGCCTGAGTACGTGTTGCAGCTGTCATCCCACGATGGGATGATAGTGCTCGTTAATAGACAAGACAGGCAAATAATGATGGAGGCCACAGCAAGAGAGGCTCATCTGCCAATGGGCTCTGAGCAATATCACAAACACCCACAAAGTTTTCCATCAAAAGCAGCTCTGTAAGGAAATAGAGAGGGCAGGGCTGTTCTTCATAGGCCTAACAATGGAAATTAAACTTTTGAAAAAAGTGTAGCCCAGTGGATTGTGGAACTTAGGGCTGGCATTTGGGGTCCCACACTGTGTTTCCCTTTTAAAAGAATCACAGGGTATTGGCCGCACTCACCAAGAAGGTTTGCTACCAATATTCAAGTTGACTATATTCCTCCTACACACCATGGAATTAACCTTAACCCACTGAGCAGTCGGCCTTATTCTGCTGTCAACCATGGCTCCAAGAATTTGCGAATGTTATTTTTAAACTGTTTGAAGACTTGTTTCATACATTTAGGATTTGGGATTGCTATCTTTCAATTCTTCTCAGTGATTCAGTGGAAAGCAACTTGGAATAGAAATTTTCTATCTTTAGATTTGAATGAAATTTTCTTTTGTATGAAATTGAATTATATTCAAGCATTCATATCTTGGCATATACGAAAGAGGCTCTTAATAAAATCTCTCCCAGATGAAAGTCTGTTAAACAACTGATTTTCATTTCCTTCCTTCCCTGAATGTGTGGTGCTTAATCTTATGGGTATTTTACAGTTGCTGACTAACAAGGGCCTAAGGTATGTGCTTAAATGTGAATCTTTATGATTTTCCCAACAGGTTATTCATTTTATAAGATTATGGAACTTAAAGAGTTAATTAACATGTTTGGTGTAATGAGATGAAACAAATTCTGACAATCCTCTGTAGGCTTTTATATACAATAGTAATACCCAAGAGAACTTGAATTCTATCTGTGCCACCTGGGTATTATTTTGAGTCTCAAATATAGAAACAAATATCAAGGTCCAAATTGTAAACTCAGAACAGAAATATTTATAGAAATTTATAATTTAATAGAAGAGCTGAGAAAACCCATAAGCATAAAAACTGAAAATCAAACATAAGAATAATCATTAAACACACACACTATTTGGGAAATGGCTTTCTTGGATATGATAACATGTGGCCGTGGTCTTTTTAGTGGTATCTATCATACTATGAGGAAGGACTGCCAAGTTTAACAAAAACATTATCATTAATAAGCATGTCAAGAATCATAGAAAGTACTAACCAGGCCTACATAGCCCTTATTGGGATCCCAGAGCTATAATGAAGGAAAAAAACATTTCACCCTTTAGTATGGCCTCCTCATTTCAAAGATGAGGAAACCAAATCCCAGAGAGGCCAAGTGACCTAGCAAGATCTGTGGTGAGTCACCTGTATCATCTACAGTGAACTCAGGTCTCTGGTCCCCTAACGTCCTCTAGAGCTGCCTAGTCTGTGACATTCCCCACATCCTTGCTGTGACTGGCAGTGTGGGCTATTTTTTACTATTCATTAACAAATGTATTATTTGTATTTATATGTTACTTTGAAAGAATATTCTGATTCTTTTATCATTTATATATGCTTATTTCTTTAAAAATATAATATAGAGGAGTGGGGAATACAAGGTATCTAACAATAAAATAAGGGCTGTGTCATGAAAGAAAAGAGAGTTATAACCAAAAAGCTCAGACTAAGGAGAATTACTAGATTTGAATATAAGATTCACCACTGATTTAAAAGGGTTGATTCATTCTTAAATGTGATCCTTGTCTTTGAGCCAAAAATTACTTCAGTGAGAATGGACCTTCAGTTTTATGATGGAAATAAATGAGAAAATACAAGTTAACTTGCAAAGAAAATAGTTTTATGATGCACATTTCAAGAATATACGTATTCGTAAAGTGAGGCCCATCTGTATTAATTATTTAAAGGTCCTTCCTTCTTTAACACATTCATATCTGTGAATCTTCTGTTATTCAAAATGTAAAACAAAAATCATTAAAAAAACTCTCCACTGGGTATCTTGATGCAGACATATCTATTGTCTTAGATGTCTTTGCTAAACACTCAGTATACAGGGCAATGTATATTCTATAATAATTAATTTGGATGCACGGTAGATATCATTATCCAGGAGGTACAAAATCACATTTGGATTATACATTGCAGTAATGATTTAGCTCAGAGTCTTAATGTAAAATCCCATGGACCAACATGTAATAGATTTATGTACTTGATTTCCTTTCCCTGTTTTGTGCTTACTATGGAATAATACAGTGGGAGCTATATTATTCTGTTCCTTTGCTTTTTCAAAAATAAAAACAACAAAAATATTTCTGTGTTTTTTTTTTGGCATTTACAGAATGGTCAGCAAATTTGACTATGTTGACTCCTTTTTCTTAATGAAATGGAAAAGAGATGTGTGTTATATATACACACACAAAGTTTTATTAATGTTTCATAAAATGGTTGCTACAATCAAAGGAACTGCTCTGAAAATTAAATTACTGGGCTGACTCTGAAAATCAGCATAATATGCTCTGGTTAATTCAGTCATGCTAAGATGTTAGATTCTCCTTCATTCTCTCAGCTTTCTCTCTCCTTCACCTGGGGGCATCTGCTCATGAGTCTCTTCTAGAGGTTGTTTAATGACTATTTTACAGGAACTGTCAGCTTTCTAAAGCCCAGTGGCATTGGGTGTCACTGTATTACCAGCCTTTTTATACAGTTTGCCTGACTGTAAATCGGAGGTTTAAAAGTACAAGAAAAGCTCCTATTTGATTTAATGACTGACTGGTGCAGGTTGATTAATCTTTCTATGCTCAGATGTTTTACACACAAAGGTCATCTATTGTTTGTTTATACTCACTTTTCTGATTTTAGAAACACAAGAAATAAGAAGACCATTTTGAGAAGAGCAGATAGTCACGTTAAGAAAAATCCCTATCATACGCACTCTGGGATTTGGACTCAAATCCTAATTATACAGTAAGTGAAATGAACACAACCTTTACATTAACCTAATGTAAAGCTGCAAAACCGTGATACCTGCTCAATTTGGTTAAAGAAATTGAAGATGGTGGCTTTTTTTTTAAATTTTGGCAGGAGGGGTTATTTGTAACATTTGACAAAGTAGATCTTTTTGAATATCTAAAGAAAAATATTATTTTCCTCCCCAGTCCTTACCCCTTTTTAAAAAAACCAAACAAGAATCTTTTTAGCAGTATCTTATTTTATTTAGGGCATTACTTCTATTCAACATTAGGGGTTCTACTTAATTAATTTTTTAGATTGAAAATGCATCCTTTTTTTCAAATTAGATTAATTCATTATAGTCTTGAATATAATACAAATTCTTGCTTCTTGAATTTTAACATAAGTACTCAGAACATCCATCAAATTATTTTTGTCAGTATTAATTTTTGATCAAGGGATAATTTCTTTGATCAAAGAGGAGCCTAAGATCACAAAAAGCAGAACACAGAAGGTAACGCTGAGGAAATATTCAAAAGGTTGTAAATTTACTTTTAAAAGTTAAGACAACGTATCAGAGTTATTCTTCAACCAAGCAAAATATTATCTAACCATTGGTTCCTCCAAACAAATGCGATGGAACAATGATTCCGGCACTTCTTCCTGAGTGCAGGCTTCCTACTGTAAGTGGCTACATGAGAATAAGACCCAAGGGCAGATGCGGCACACAGTGAGCAAGGGTGGTTGTAGATGCCTCCCCCTCCTTTTGAGAGTGAGAATAGTATAAACACTGAAGAAAAAAAATAGAATTTCTGCTATTGCCAAGCAATTCAGGGTATTAAAAAGCCACATAAGTAAACTTAAGACTGTTTTCTGTTTGAATCTCAAGTTCATATCCTACTATCAAATGGCCATAGAACAACCATACATACTAAAATGATGCGTAAAATTCTGGCAGTTTTTCTTAACATATTCTTTGACAGACATTTCTATGGACAAATGTAGGAGGAGAAGGAATGACTGACTGGCGCTCTCTGATAGCACTTGCAGAGCATCACGTAGCTGCTCGGAGGCATAGCTCAATTGCCTCTCCCTGGGAAGTTCCAGGACTTCTTTTACTGTACAGCTCCTTCCTTGGGCTTTTGCTGCACGGAATTGTATTTGTTTGTTTACATGGTGATCTTTCTCTGGAGATTTGTCCTCACAAGGGCAGGGCCAGTTTTATATTTATCTTAACAAATCTCAAACATCCCAATACCTAGGGCAAGGTTGGGCATAAGATAAGCACTCAATAAGTGTTGCCTACATTAAGTAACCAAGTTAGAGTGTGTTCTGTGTTCAGTAGAGAACTTACTAAGGTATTCTAAATATTAAGTTCCTCATTGAAATTCAGACTGCCTCCTACTGCTAAGCACGGAGGAGCGGTGAGATTGGGCATGGAGATGGAGGTTCAAGTCTCAGCTTTGCCAGTTTGTGACTACCAAGCAAGGCACTTAAACTTGAGATTCTTCCATTTCTTATCTGTAGAACTCAGGATTGGATATCTCTCTGAGATCCCTGACAGCCACGATAACTCTGATTCTTACACCCCTGCTATTCTCATATGTGGCCAGCCATTTTCTTTTAGTCTACTTGCAACTCTAAGTTATTGGGTTGGCCAAAAAGTTCATTTGGGTTTTTCCATAAGATGTTATGGAAATATTACACTAACAGCAAACATTTACTAAGTATTTACCTGTGACGGTGATATTAGGTTTGTGACATTAATATTATCTCCTCTAATTCTCACAAAAGTCCTATAAATTAAATTTTTACATATAGTGAATCTGAGGCTCAGAAAGACTGCTTGTCTGAGGGATCATATCAGCCACGAGCGGCATAGGTGAGGTTCACGCCTTGGTCTCTCCTAAAGATGATTTTCCTGCTCTTTCCTTTCTGTTACCTAATTCTATCTGGGGCTCATTCCTTCCTGGACTTCCAAAAGGATAGTACTGTAATATTTTAAATAGTATTCCTGAGGGAAACAGCAGGACCCTATGTGCAAAGACCGATTTACTATGAATCAAATACTCTGAGGTGTATTGTTATCAGAAGTGATAAGGGTCCTCTGATTCCCCCATATCTTTTCTCATCCTCTGGTGGCCAATGTTATGATTTTCAAAACAGCTGGCCAATGGCCTCAGTGGCCATAAAATAGAGCTCAGCAAGCTGCTCACACAAGGACTGAACTTGTGACCTCAGCATCATTTTCATCACACCCCAAGCAATTGAATTAAATAGCCAAAGACAAGTCTAACAAACACTGCATGAAATGAAACACAACCTCAGAGACGTGGACATATTTATCATTCAATCCATTTATATCTCAGTTCATATCGATAGTTTAATTTAGACTAGTACTTTGTAAAACAATGCACTAGGAACCGCAGAATAGATGCATAGTCTGGACCTCTAGAACTTAAAGTGTGAGGAGAGAGGCAGTAACAAGTGTGTGGATGAACACAGGTCCTAAGAGAGGACAAGCCAAGTGCCATGGAGGTACAAAGCCAGAAGAACTCTCACCCAGATGTAAGGTGATAGCAAAAGCTTTGTGTGGTGACCCCGATAATCTCTCACTCCATCCCAGTGCCTTTCCACATCTACGGAATCGTTTAAGATCAGGAATAACCCCCAAGTTATCACACCAAAATGACCTCTTAGCAGCTCCTTGGCTCTCATAGCTTCTTGAATCTTTAGTCCTTGTAATGGCTCTGGCTTGACTTTAATCCTCTCTATATTGCGATCTTGTTTTTATCTAACCCCAACAGATCCAAGTGATTCCCAGTTTGTTCTTTCTTTCACTCGTTCCTTCATCCTGTGGGTACTAACTGGGCCTTGTCTTTGATTTTGCTTTCGCTCCCTAACTCTTTTAGCCCACCTGTACTGCATTATACTGACAGCCCTGCTACAGTTACTATCTGGGTTCCCTGAAGGCTTTGCTCCACTCTGTTCTCTCCAGCTTTCAAAGAGCCCAGAGATTTCCATTTTAATCCTTTTGGGATGCTACAGTACTGACTGCCTTGGAACAAGTGTTCCAGAATCTATAGAATATTTTGAAGAGATGAAGTTAACACTTTATTTTAAATGGAGTAAACCAGGAACTGTGAGCTAAGGATTTAACCCAGATTTAGCTTGACCAGCAAGCAGAGACTTACAGACTTTCAGCTACTGGGTAAGAAACTAACAGGGAACAGAGTGTCAGGAAGTGGCTTCCTCTTCTTCAGTGCAATGGACCAAATCCTGATCCCCAACATGATGGAGATGGAAGTGAGGGCCTTTGGGAGATAATTAGGTCATGAGGGTAGAGGTCTCTCGTGAATGGGATTAGTCACCAAAGAGCTCTCTTGCCCTCTTTCCATCATGTGAGGATACACAGAGAAGAAGGAAAGGGACCTGACCAGAACCCATCCATGCTGGTACCCTGAACTCAGACTTCCAGCCTCCAGAACTGTAAGCAATCAATTTCTTTTGTTTATAAGCCATCCAGGCTACGGCACTTTGTTATAGGTGACCAAATGGACTAAGACACTCATGAATCTTCAACCTCTCCTCCTCTACTGGCATTTTCTTTAAAGTCCCTCTAAGTCTGAGATTCAGCAAGATGCAGTGTCAACTAAACTGAGCATATGGGAGAATGTGATGGTTTGTTTTATTGCTTCTATTGTCTACAAATCTGTTGTTTCCTTCTAGGAATTCAGTCCATAAAATGAGAGGGTTTTTTTTGTTTCGTTTTGTTTTGCGGTACACGGGCCTCTCACTGTTGTGGCCTCTCCTGTGGCGGAGCACAGGCTCCGGACGCGCAGGCTCAGCGGTCACGGCTCACGGGCCCAGCCGCTCCGCGGCACGTGGGATCTTCCCGGACCGGGGCACGAACCCGTGTCCCCTGCATCGGCAGGTGGACTCTCAACCACTGCGCCACCAGGAAAGCCCCGAGAGGGTTTTTTTTTAAACCACCAAAAGAAAGATTTTTAATTAATAGAGTTTAGAAAAATAAAAATGCCCGCTATTATTGTACAGGCAATAGTAATTAATGCAATAGCCTCTCTATCAATGCCAGCTCTTAAGTTAGTATCCCCAGCAAGCTACATATAGTATTTATAATTTACTTCAACTTCATTATTACTATATGTACCGAAATTCTTAAATTAGAGTAATCTCAATCTTCATTATAGACAACTTCAATGTTCTATCTTAATATATATTATATTTGGGATCCAGTTTAGATAGGTCATGCCCCTGAGTATGCTTAAATGTTATTCTAAGATTTCTGTGAAATAACACTGACTAAAAACAAATCTATAACATTTTATAAAGGAGGAATTCCGACCAGTAATTGCATATCAAACACAGTATAATTGAACCCCCATTTACTAGAAAATTGTTCTCCATTGCTTTGACAACAGCATTTGGGGACCTTCTGAAGTTCCTCTTCACTGTTTTCCCCATAAAGTTTCATTGAGTTTAACAGATTGTCTAGATCTGTAACGATGACTGGAATAGGAAATTCAGACAGCAAAAGAGGTTGCTTCTTAGGCTTACTGCCAGATTTTGAAAACCACTATAACAAGTCGTTTCTGCCAAGTAAGTGCAATCTGAATGCTGGCTAAAACATTCTTAAAAAATGGGGAAAAAAACCCATGCTGACTAATAGGCGCTAATGTGTGAATAATAATTAGCGCAATTAAGTGAATGGTGCTGTGCGGGTGAAATTTTCAGAATACAAAACATTAATGTAGAGCTTTACATACACGTAAACAAAGCTTTAAAATGGGCCAAAGTGAGCTGTGATATATGGAAATGTTTATGGGTCAGTATAACAATTGTGGAATTTTCATTGCAGGTATGTTAATCTAAGGTATAGAAATTCTATGAATGTAAATTAGTGTTATGACCTTATAAAGTCCTCAGAGATTATGTCTATATCTATACCTATATCTGTGGCTATAACCCTACAAATGGAAAACAGGTTTTGAAGTCTGACATAAGGTGGAGTAACACTAAATTAATGTGCATGCAGGGAGATCAGCTCGGTGCTTTGTGACCACCTAGAGGGGTGGGATAGGGAGGGTGGGAGGGAGGGAGATGCAAGAGGGAAGAGATATGGGAACATATGTACATGTATAACTGATTCACTTTGTTATAAAAAAGAAACTGACACACCATTGTAAAGCAATTATACTCTAATAAAGACGTTTAAAAAAAAAGAATTAGTATGAGAAATTAACTGTAAAATATCAATAATTTTTATAGCAACATTTTAAAGTGATAATATTTTGCATGTCTTGGGTTAAATAGATTTTTAAAATTAAAAACAAATAAAAAATAAATTAATTAGTGTGCATGGAATTAGAAAAAATTCACATATATGAAACCACACTACCTAGATGACTACTAAGATAGCTATTTATCCCTGCCTACCTCCTGGTCACCTTCCCTCCAATCCATCTATGCTTCTATTTTTAAATCTGTCTATATGTCTCCTATCTGTGTCTCTCTGTCTCTGTCTTTCTCTCTTCCTCCACCTATAATTTATCTGAATATATAGGACCAGTTTTTCAGTAAATAGTATGGAATTATAGCTGAGAATCACCATGGGCTTAGTTCATCTAACACAGAGAATAAATTATTATTCTTAGAAATACTGCTGTATCAAGGTCAGGGTTGAGGTCATCTACAAGGCAATGTAGAGGATAGCATATAATTTACTAGCCAGAATCACTCACAGCTGTTGGTGTGTTGGGGGGATGGGAATCTTTCTATTAGAAATCTATACTCATTTAGCTTTCAGAAACAAATGCTTTTAAGAGTATAAAAAAATCCTGTGTTGTGAGCTTAATTAAGAAGCATCAAATTGCCCACTTCTTTTGTTCACCTTTGGAAAATATATTTAGTAGCTGATGATTAGCAACCTGTGTGTTTATTCAACAGGAATAAGGAACTGTAAATCAACATGTTCTAATGCGCTGTCCTTCGCAAATGAAGATGACGCTGTCGATTCACAATCAACGGGCATACATTTACTTCTTCTTTCTTTTAGGGGGCTAAAAGTATCGCTGATGAGTAGACTATAATCCCCAGTTTCTTACCTTGTCTGATTTGTGACCAACAGCTTTAATTTAAGAAATAGCTGCTCAGGACAAAACAAGTAGCTCTTGATTGTGAAACAGAGTTGTTTTGTTGTTGCTCCCTGTACAAAGTGACCTGGAGGGTTTTTAATTAGTTCAGATACTCATAGGTTTCTGTGTTTCAGAATGTTTTTATTTGATGGTCTCATTCACCACTACTACTTGTTATATATTCTCTCTACATGCTCTGTACAGCTAGGAGTGTGCCTCTGAAGTAAAGAACACAAAAAATGGGGCTAGCAGGAAAGAGTCTAAAAAATATTAAAGTCAGATACCCTAGAGGTGAAATTGATCCAGGTCTGCAAACGTGGTAAGTAAGAGCACAGTCTGAACTCTGTAAACTCAACTCAAGATTTAAGCCCATCTTTATCATTTCACTCAAATTTCAAAATATTATGAAGAGTCCCCTTGGTTGACGGATCCTGTTTCTCTGCTCTCTAACCTGTCTTTCTGTCTCTTCCTTCAATAAACGTGGCTCTGAGCAAAAGAGGTTTAAAGACGAACTAAATAGGGCCCCCATTTCTCCAGCGGGATATACTGACAAATAAATAGGTAATTGTCTAATATATATGTAAAGAGTCACAAGTACAGATAGAAGGGATACTCAATCCATGCTGCGAGTAGAAGGGAATTAAGAAGATGGAGTGCTAGGAAAAGCTTCTTAGGGAGCTGTTTCTGTTATCCCTGAATTTCAAAGCTCTCCTTCTCTACTGATATTTTCCCTGTACTCTGTAAGCATGCTCAAGTTTTTCCCTCACTAAAAGAAAGGAAAATCTTCTCATCAGCCCGGTGTTTCTCTCTAACAAGTGCCCAGCTCTTCCCACTCTCTCAGTCAGCCAGCTCTCTTCCGTGTGCGGTTTATAATGCCTCTGCTTTCAATCACACCACTTAACTAAAACTTTTCTAACTTTGTCAGTTTTGAACCCTCTTTCTTTTAAGAAACTCTTTATTTGCAGGAATTCCTTGGCATAGTTCATTCCAGTTTCTTCTCTTCTCTTTCTCTTGATGCCAAATCCTTTCCTCTGCTCCCATTTTAAAAACCAGTGTTCTGGGATTCCCTGGTGGCGCAGTGGTTGGGAGTCCGCCTGCCGATGCAGGGGTCACGGGTTCGTGCCCCGGTCCGGGAAGATCCCACATGCCAAGGAGCGGCCGGGCCTGTGAGCCGTGGCCGCTGAGCCTGCACGTCCGGAGCCTGTGCTCCACAATGGGACAGGCCACAACAGTGAGAGGCCCGCGTACGGAAAAAAAAAAAAAGAAACAAAAAAACCCCCAGTGTTCTTGGGCTCCCTCTGTGGTTGATTGCTCTGCACATTGTCCATAGTGATATGTGTGTGTGTTGGGGGTAGGGGTTAGGAGTGAGGGCAGGGGGGCTGTCTCATCCATGCTCAAGGTTATAACTACAACTTATATACTTATATCTGCAATCTCTAGCCCTAGGGTGTTCTCTGAGTTTCAGAATTGAATATAAATGTTACAAGATATCTCTCCTTGGCTGTGCCAGAGATATTTCCACATTTTCAAAATGGTCCAAAATTTCCCTCATCATTTCTTCCTCCGTCTACCCTATTCATGTCAAAACTTACTGCTCCTTAGGATGTGTCTAACTCAGAGAACTAGGGGTCATTCTAAAATTCCCTTCTTCCTCCCTCCCTTCCACTCTGCTTTCCTTCCTTCCTTCCTTCCTTCCTTCCTTCCCTTACAGACCCTCATCAAGTCCTTCTAAATTTACCTCATAAATATTTCTCAACTCTTTTTCCTCCTTGGCCTAGTTAGTGCCTTTTAACTTCCTGGGCTTCTCTTGTTACACAGGAGGTAGGGTTCAAAGACATGTAACATAAACCTAATGAAGCTTAGGCTTCTGGCCCCTCCTTTTCTAAGGCCCTGGGAGGGATCTGACAGTGGGCTCCAATAGTCATATATTTTTGCAAATTTGTTATGTAAGATATTTTGACCACAATCAGGTCAGTTCCCTGTCTCTTTCCACACTGACTTCTTCTCCATAGCACTTTTCTTTAAGTTGAGTAGCCTTGTTTAAGCTCTGGCTAAGAGGATGGTGAATTGGGAATATATTACTTTGGGTTTACAGGATAGCTTTGTGTGATTAGCGATCACTTCTGTGAGGAGTTAAATTATTGCTACCACCTGGGACTAAGAATGGCTTCCAGGAATATCCCCACTGTGCCAACTCACCCAGAGTGGTCAAACACAGCAGCTGATGCATAGTTCAGGTCATGACGTGACCACGTCCTGTGGCTCCAGAAGCAGAAGTATGTGTACAACAGAGGACAAACTAGATTGGAAATGCACAGGCACAGAATCTACTCTGTGGAAAACTTCTTCCAGTCATCAAAAATGTAGGCATATAAGTGGAAGGCTCATGTCTCATTGATCCCTGGTCAAAATGGAAGTTATGTCATGTCAGGAATATGCTAAAAACTACAGCTAATATAATTATAAATCCAACATGGATTTTTCTTTTTTTAATAAAATGGAATTTATCAAATTCCTGTAATTTTAAGGCAAAATATTATAGTAGTGCTATGTTGGAGAACCTCATATTTAGGGCATCCCAACATACTGAATCACTTCTTAATCTACCTGACACATCTTGTTCTGAGAAAAAAGTCTGTTGGTTCCAAAGGAAATGGCATGCAAAATTACCACCAGTGAAGAAATAGCCTGAAGAAACCTGGAGATAAAACTCCTACATATGTTAATTAGTAAGTCGTATATGTAGTATAATAGTAATTTGACAGCACATTCGAGTCTTTCAGTCATTCTAGTTGCTCTGGTATATACCTTAAATTAGTTTTCCTTTTCCTAAAGAGGACCCCCATACTTGCTAAAGTTAATTGTCCCCATTTTACAGATATGTAAACTGAAGCAAATGCAGTTTATATAACCTTTCCAAGTAATAATGGTCAGAGTAGAGATTCAGTCCACTTCTTTTAATTCTAAAATCCTAATTATTTTTACTATGTCATGATACTTCCATATAAAATTATAGCTAAATTGTTTTTAATCTGTAAAACACAGTTTCTCTACCCAAGACCAAAGATTAATACCATTTCATGACCCAATGATGCTATATTACAAGAAAACAGCTTTGGTAATTATTATTTTTTTACATTACTCTCACTTAAAATGCTTTCTGTAAATTAAAATTAGTTGTAGATATTATTAGTACCTATTGATATACACCATATGGTTTCTTAAGACTTTGCTAATGCAAACTTCAAGGATTATACTACTTAAATTGTAGCAAATTTTATTAAGTGCACTAATGGAAATCATGTTTTTAAATTTGTTTGTAAATCTTCAAAATTATCAATGTGTGAAGGCAATCTGTTCTTCACACTTTATCCTTGAAAGTTGATATTAGCCCTCTGAAAGCACCTAAAAGGACTGAGGTAATGATAAATGAGAAAATGAATCCCTGGAATAATAATTAAAATGACACCCAACTGAAAGATCATGGCAAAACATGCCATGACAGGTAGTGGAAATTAAAAACCAAAATTAATCAAAATATGAAATAAGCACCAATAATTAAGAACCCTTACAAAAATTAAAGATAGTGACTCCTTTAATGATGAAAGAAGCCTTAAAGGTATGAATATGATACATTATAACACAACCTGCTACTTGGTGGCAACCAGTTCACAAATATTCATGTAGGAAGAACAGAGGAAATGTTTCTTACATCTTGAAAGCTGAATCTAAATAAAAGCAAACTAATAAGCAAGTCTGATGACAGTTTTCTCTTCAGCATTATATAAATTAAAATTTTAAATTTTATTTCTTATATTGACTACAGAAAAGCACTTTGGGGAAAAAAAATCGAGATGATTTTACCTTAGAATTAAATAGAAAAACCTTTGAAGTGGGAAGTATACGAAGTAGTTTGACCTTTACAGTATTTTTCATCTTTAGAAATATTTCACTAAAATATTTTTAGAAAGTAGGACTTGAAAACATGAAGTTGATAACATCCTTAAACAGAGTAAATATTAACTGTATATGGAATAGAAATAGGTACCAATTTGAGTTGGAGGGAGACAATGATAAAAGTATCTGATAATCAAAAGCAGAAGAATAAGGAAATAAGAAATAAAACTGAATAAAGGTGAAAAATAAACTTAAAAGATAATGTGGCTTTTTAAAATAAATAAAATTGCTTTTAAACTATTACTTTATTTCAATGTTGAGCTGTATTGGTAAAAAAGAGAAAATAAATAAATCCATGGTGATATTTTAAATTTTCTCTTAACCTCATGAATTCATTTCCAAATCTTCAGGTCATTCTAAAGATCAGAATGAGGCTATGACCAGTATAATATATGAAATCACACAAGAAGCATAACTTCTTAAAAAGATGGAGAATATTCCCCAGGGTAAAATAAAGCTTAAATAAAAGTCAAAAATTATTTGAAGAGGTCACAGTTAACAGCAGAGGTCACTCTGTGGAGTCCTTGATGCTACGTTCATATATATGAAATTAACAATGTTTTGCGTAACGGTAATTGTTAAAGTGCATTTTCATCAAGTTTGATCTCAAATGTAAAAATTTCTGCCTCCTACATTATAAGATTAAGATTCTCTCTCAAAGCTCCTAATCACCACCTTCTCAAGAATCTCAGTCTTGTGAGTGCTGGTCTCAGCTCCTCTATCACCAAATGTCATAATGAACGTGTCATATCTCCAGACAAGAATGAATGTTGCAGAAAAAAATATTTTAGGCAGGAGATGATTTTTCCTGGCTCTAGGAGGAATAGCATCAAAGATACTCCATGGAGAAACCTGAAAGCAGACATAACAGTAAGAAATGAACAGGTGACAGAAACTGGGTAGCAATTTATCTTTCTTCATTTAGAAATTATTTTTAAAAAAGAAAAGAAAATAGAAGATAAAAAGGAAGAAAGCATCGTTCTTTACAGAATGATGCTTGCTGTTAGGTTTGGATTACCACCAACTGTTCCAAAGCTGAGAAAGCACAGAAAGTTAAATGACAGGTGCATTGTATAACATGGAAGTCAGAAATAAAGGATGGCAGAAAGAGGCAAGAGAAACAGGAAGGTAATTACACTGAAACTGAATCAGGTACCTCTCAGGGCATTATAATATTTCTTTTTACTTGTTAAAGGCACATGGGTCTACAGAGCTCAAAAAGCTGGATTGGAATGACTAAAATTTCGACTTTGGCTACAGCTGTCACAAAGATAAAAGGCCTGGAAACGATTCAAAGTGCATCAGATGTCCCATTTCTTCTAAGAATCTCATCTATCCATTTTAGGTGAAGAACTTAACTTTGTATGCATTTCATGAACAGTAAATTAATGTCTCCTTTGTTCCCCTTAAGTTACTCAGAAGTCCCAGGGCATTTTTTTTTTTAATCAAAAAGTTCTTTCTAAGGAGAAAAATATTACAGATTATTTCAAAACAATTACATTACAGTCTAGATTTGGTACTAATGATAAACAATTTATACTCTCCCATACACATGGTATCACTATATGTACTCAACATTATTATCATCATCCCCCTTCTCTTATACAGACCAAGTAACCCCAGTCACTTTGCTATTCTTTTGTTACCCATTTTTCAGTACTTTCATTATTTCCACTTTTCCCCTTTATTCTCTTGTCAGCTGATTAAAATATAGAGTTCAAAGGCAGGCAAACAATGTTGGATACAGGGAGAGTCACTCTGTGGGGCCTTTGATGCTATGTCCTCATCTATACATTTTTCAAGACCAATAATCTCTTACCTACAGGCATTACTGACTCATGGTTAGTTCTCAGGCCTTTTTGTTTGTTTGTTTTTTGCGGTACGCGGGCCTCTCACTGCTGTGGCCTCTCCCATTGCGGAGCACAGGCTGCAGGCGCGCAGGCTCAGCGGCCATGGCCCGCGGGCCCAGCCGCTCCGCGGCACGCGGGATCCTCCCAGACCGGGACACGAACCCGCGTCCCCTGCATCGGCAGGCAGACTCTCAACCACTGCGCCACCGGGGAAGCCCAGTTCTCAGGTCTTTTTAATCCACAGTGCTCTTCCCAGTCATGACCAATTTTATATCTGTGAAGTCATTGTGAGATTTCTTATATTTGGGGATTTAATGTCACTCTGCCTACTACATCTCCAATTATAATTTTGTTCTCCAGCTGTGTTCACTGTGTCGATAATAGATCTCTGCTCTAAGTTACAATAAACCAAATAAATTCAGGTCTTTGGGATTCTCCTTGAAGGCCCTTTTGGTTTAGTAATGAATTATTGGTCATTATCTAACCTCTAGAAATTTGCAACATATTTTCAATGTTTAGAAGTAATATGAGCAAAGAAAATATTTTTTAATGTGTACATGGCTCTGCCTAAGGCTTATCAAATAATAAATACAAGTTTATAATTTATTGTTTTAAATTCCACATTATCTTTCTCTATGTGAAAGGATCTGGGTTTTTTTTTTACCAAAAAACATTAAATATTACAAAAGAATTTCTCAGTACATGATTGCCAACATTATGGGATAGTTACAAATTCATCCAAATGAGCTCCGACTTAATTTTATAATAATATATTACTTAGAATTCCATTAAAACTAGACAGTAAAGTCTTAATTTTAGTGAATCCTAGAAAAATTAAATTGAGTTTGTTGCTAGATTTACCAACACCTGAGTTCCTGGAATATCCTGGAAGATGCCCCTTAGAAACTTTAAGAAAAAAGAAAGAATCTTTAGAGGGAAAAAGTAGTTAATAGGAAAGGAATAGCTGACTCTTCACAAGTGTAGTGAAGTGCCTCAAGATGTAAAGTCAAATTACATATAGCTGTCTAATACTGACTTACTACTGAATCTGCTCTTGAGTTTTCAGTTTTTCTCATGAGTTGTGACAAGATGACAACAAAACTACTGCCTTAATTACAGGAAGATTGGAAGATGTGTAACAGACCCTCGAGATGACTGAAGAAATTTCACATGAAACACAAACCTCAAGACTAGCGTTTACATATGCCAAGATAAAAATTTTAAAGTTACACAGAGACTATAATCTCAATATCTTTATCCATTCTTTGATATATGCTACTGTTTACATTTTGAACCAAAAGCCTACTACCCTTTTTATTTTTTTAATAAATTTATTTATTTATTTTTGGCTGTGTTGGGTCTTCGTTGCTGCACACGGGCTTTCTCTAGTTGTGGCGAGCAGGGGCTACTCTTCTTTGCGGAGCACGGGCTTCTCATTGTGGTGGCTCCTCTTGTTGTGGAGCACAAGCTCTAGAGCACAGGCTCGGTAGTTGTGGCACACAGGCTTCGTTGCTCTGTGGCATGTGGGATCTTCCCGGACCAGGGCTCGAATGCATGTGCCCTGAATTGGCAGGCGGATTCTTAACCACTGTGCCACCAGGGAAGCGCCTACTACCCTTTTTTTTAAAAGCAAAATATAAATATATTTTCTGAAGAGGAGTTACCACCCTGATTAGAAGTCTTCTCTTCCCCACAGTATTATTCAACATAAAAACCATGGATGCTAGAAAATGATGAATTTCTAATAATGTATTATTTCACCTAGTGGCATTATTTTTGTTTATTTGTTAGGCCAGATCTCACATATGAGAAAAGTTCTCCCGAAACCACTTCACAGCTTGCCACTGTCCTCAGTATTTGAAGATGACATACCTCATCATCATTGCTCTCCAAATGTAAGAGTTGAGGAAGAAACTAATGTACAATAATGCTTCCCACATATAGAGATGGCTCTTTACTTATCAGTATCTCTTAGACTTGTTGACTGCCCAGATATTTTATTTTAAAAGATCCACACGCTTCTGACTGCAGCATGCCAAACTGCTCTGTCTACCCCCATGGTCCCCAACCCCACCACGTGCTTGGACTTTCAGCAGCTAGGAAAACTTCCAGGCTTTTCTATTTTCTTTTCCTTTGCCTGCCTTTGCTTCTCTTCGGTCCACTGTACAAAAGCAGCTCAGGAATCTGTCATTCATTCTCCAGAGAACTACAGCCTGGGAAGGTTATGCTGTGATGAGCCACGACACTTCTGTGATGGCACAATGGCTATGTTCCAGCCCTCGCTTTGAATGATCCTATCTCGCCAGTTAGTGTAAAGTGTTGCCCATTTCTGGGCCAGTGAGTTCAGGAGCAAGGTTCTAATGAAGGCCTGCTAGGGCCATGGAACTCTACGTAGGGACCGTCCTTGTCCTCTGACCACTACTAAATCAACAACTGTTCCTGGGGTTAAATGCATGTCAAAAGAAAGTGGATCATTCGTGTGGTCTGTGCGTTCAAAAGCCAATGGATTTCGTCTCTAAAACTTCCATATTACTAATAAGGTAAAATATGGTTTACTGAGTGATCCAGGAATAACCAAAATGACTACTGCATTGGTGGTCAATTTAGATGAAGATAATTAAATTTATATTATTTATTCTTTAGATATAGGACTGAAGTCCAAGCCAAAACTGATGAGTTGATGCTCATATTCATAGCTAAAAAACTTTAAAACGAATAACTCAACAACTTTAGGAGACTCTCCCAATGATTTTACTGACCACTTAGGGTACAGCCTAAACACCCAGGTTTCACAATGGATTATCTCATCCAGCTCCTGTCTTCAGACAGGCGAAAAATTTCTACCCCATTTTATGCCAGGCAAAAAAGTTCAAGGGCTGTTACTTGAGAGGAAGAAGCTGGAGAACGTAGATACACAGCTTCATAATTCACCCTACCTCTGCTCTACCTCAACACTCCATGCACTTTATCCTAACACCGGTATACGAGGAGAATTAGGAGAAATTTAAAAATTCAATAAAGTTTAGAACGAAAACTGTGGTTTGTGTCCAAACTAGTTTGAGTATTTCATTATTTGGGTGATCTCTTTTTTTTTTTTTTTTAAGATAATGTCTTAACCCAGTAGGTAATTTAAAAAAGAAAAAGAATGAAGAAAAGATAAAAGAAGAAAATGTCTCTAAACCTGATGTTGATGTCTCTAAGTGATTATAAATAGCTGAGCAAATGCTGATAGTAAAAATATGAATGCTTTCATTTCCAGAGTGGAGGGTAAGTAAAATTTAACTCATGAAAATAATAATACACTTTTATTAAAACATTATGTTTCTGGAACATGTTTTAGATATATTATTTGTTATATGATATTATAGCTTATATTTTAAAGATATTTATTTTATTAAGTAAATAAAATTTTGCTTTCTCCAAAATAATATTAATTTTTAGCTGAGAACACTGTGATTGACTGTGCATCATTATTTTTGAAAATCTTGCTTTAATTTTTTTTTTATTTTTTTTTTTTTTACGGTACCTGGGCCTCTCACTGTTGTGGCCTCTCCCGCTGTGGAGCACAGGCTCCGGACGCGCAGGCTCAGCGGCCATGGCTCACGGGCCCAGCCGCTCCACGGCATGTGGGATCTTCCCGGACCGGGGCACGAACCCGCGTCCCCTGCATCGGCAGGCAGACTCCCAACCACTGCGCCACCAGGGAAGCCCGCTTTAATTTTTTTTTATACAACAAACGTATATTTCTCACAATCCTGGGAAGTCCAAGATCAAGGTGCCAGCAGACATGGTGTGTGATGAGAGCACACTTCTTGATTTTATGTAGAAGGTTGTGTTCATGGTAGAGAATCTTGTTTAATATTTTTGATACAGCAACTGTAAAGTCTGATTTTAAGTTGTTTATCTTATTGCTTTCATTTTATTACATTATATTTTATTTCATTACATAAATGACCTCTATGCCATGTCTATAGGGCCTATAAAAACGATGTAAAATTTACACTCAGGGTGAGGTTCATTGTGCCTATATATGCACGTTTCAAACTTTACTGATAATATGAAAACATATTGGCCAATTTCTTGTTACATATGTTTAGGTTGTCATTTTTATATCAATGTGGCTGAAAAGAGTGCCATATAAGGGGTCCAGGTCTCAGATCCATCAGAGAAGACCAATAAATAGTGCAGTAGTGAGAGAAAGGGAGAGAGAGAGGGAGAGAGAGAGAAGGAGAGAGAGAGATGGGGAGAGAGAAAGGGAGAACACTTCTGCTAGTCCCCAGGGACCAGAGCTCCCACCCTTCTCTCAGGACACAGGGCATCATCTACTGTGCACGCCAGACCCAGGAGCAGCTGCCCTGTCTGTGTTAGGAGAGTGTTAATGAAATATTATGAATTTATAGACACAAACAGCATATAAAGAGAGTTTTAGTGTTTTGTTCCCATACATTCCAATTTGGAGTCTCTGTGCTTGAGCACATCTTCACTTTGATTTCTCTTACCTTGACTATTTCCGGTTTACTTTATCTCTCTTACCTCCATTAGACTGTGAACTCTCTGAGGACAGGATTCTTGATTACCTTATTTAGCACCTCGTCCCTGCAGCTTATAGCAGTACTTAGCACATAGCTGGTGTTCAGTGAATATTTGTTGAGGGACTAAAGGAATAGATGAGTGAATTTGCCAACATGGTCATGAATGAGTTACGATGGGACTTCTGCCCTTCCCTCTTCACCCCTCCTTTGCCTGACTCTATCCTTTAGGCATCATCACCATTAACTGTTCCTGAGTTCTGCGACTTCTCCTGGATTCTGCCACAGCTACCAACTACCTCATCTCACCCACACATTGCCAGTACCCCCCTCCCCCATATTAGTCACTTAAAAGTCTTCACTTCTGCTATGTCTGCTATCTCCTGCTCAGCCACATGCGTCTGATAAACTGGGGTCCTTAACATGGTTAAATTGTCCCATTTGCCATTCAGAAGTGGGTGAGCAGTATCTAATAAGACTAGATATAATAATAGTAGTATACTACTATTATTAATAGTAGTAATAATAGTAGCCACTAGGTTGGATTTTTATTTATATAGACCACATCTAATTCTTACAGCATTATACCCACTTCACATGAGGTTAAATGACTGGCCCAAAGTCACACTGTTAACAATTAACTAAGCAGAAATTCAAGCCCACGTCCTTAGGCTTCAATGTCTACATTCTTTTCACCACAGGAGACAACCATCACCAAAGCAGCACTGCCTGCATCTCAGGGATATATAGAGGTTTTGTTGATAGTTTCAAGGTTTTCCCACCACTTAATGATACAAGCAAGGGTCTGTGAGTAATTCTGCTGGAAATATTGCTCACCTGTAGTCAGAGGATCAAATTTATCTACTCCTTTCTTTCTTTATATGGTTCTTTCTCAGGAGAGGTTTGCTTGCTTTCAAATTTCTGTAAGCCTACCTCATTAATGAGACTTCTGGAGGGCAGAGCCTATGTCTCTGTTCTCTCTATTCCTAGAGACAGTATCAAGTATATCCTATTGTAAGGACTCATCAAACACGTTTTGAATTTATGAATTAATTGAATTGAATTGAATTGAAGGATTAGTTGTTTACACAGAGGTAGCAAGATTAAGTAATGCAAAGAGTACTGGTCAGAAAGATCTCTTTAATAGAAGTTCAGTGCCATTTAACCGTAATCTTGAGCAAGTTACTTAACCTTTCTGATTCTTTGTTATCACCTACAATCTCCTAGGATAGTTGTGAAGATCAAATGCCCAAATCTCAGTGCTTTTTAGAGAATGTGTTAAGTCCAAAGTAGGGAAGAAAATGGAGCTGTGTTAAAGCAAGAGTGGCTGAAAGAACTGACCTTGGGCAGACTCATCTTCCCTGCTAATTGGTTTATTTTCCTTTACCGCCAATGATTTTTGATTTTCTTTCTTTTTTTTTTTTTTTTTTTTATGGTACGTGGGCCTCTCACTGCCGTGGCCTCTCCGGTTGCGGAGCACAGGCTCCGGACGCGCAGGCTTAGCGGCCATGGCTCACGGGCCCAGACGCTCCGCGGCATGTGGGATCTTCCCAGACCGGGGCACGAACCCGTATCCCCTGAATTGGTAGGCAGACTCTCAACCACTGCGCCACCAGGGAAGCCCCCACCAATGATTTTGATCCACCACCACCCCCAGTCTGTCCAGCCAGTCAGCTCCCCCAAGCATCTTGTCTCCTCCCTATCTCTCACACCAAAAGACCAAGTTTTGATATTTCCAACTTTTAATATCTATCATATCAATAAATTGGTCTCTTCTCTGTTCCCTCTGGCTTGGCTTTATTCCAGTCTCCATCACCTCTCTTCTGGTCAACTGCAGTAGCCTCCTGGGCTTCCTGCTTCTAGCTGGGCTTTCAAAACCAAACCAAACAAAGCAAAACTTTCTCTCCCCAAATGTTACTAGTGTGGAGCGTCCACATCTACTGGATTTTCTGGGGTTGTACTGATTTTAAAAGTCACCTCCATATATCTGTAGAATGTCCTTGGAGAAAATTTTTTATTTTCTAATTTTGTTTTTTTCATAGAAAACAACTTCCTATGTTGGGCCATATGCCCCAGTTTTTAATTCAGAAGGCATGGTCACCATATCCTGGAATTGCCTTGTGCCCAGAAAAAGGGAAGAAAAGTCTCTTCCTCCCTCTTCTAGTTCAAAATGAGTTACCCCCAGCTCAGACCTCAGACTTCAGGCTAATAGTTACAGTAGTATAGCTGAGGAGCATTATGCTTGGTTCACTAGGCTTATGTGAACCAAGCTTTAAATCAAGCAGTGATTTATAACATTGATTCTTTGGAAAAGGGCATTTGGGTCCCACACAACAATCTAACAAATGCATTTTGGTAAAACAATCCATTTGCAAGTTGGACGCTGCCTTTATTACGAAGAAAATAGTAAATCAAGAATTCTCATCCCTAACTTCAACATTGCTAGAAAGGAGAGAATTGTGCACTAATCGTTTAATTGATGAGCAGAAAAGAAAAACTTTATTTCAAGCAATGCTTTCAAATCATTTCCTGTGACTCTGTTTCAGCTGTCTGCCTAATAAAATTCTGGAAATCTTTTTTTCTACATTTTCTTTTCCTTTCCATCACTGACACTCAGCAAGATTTCATTCTAGGCCTGAGAATATTATTTGCTTTTCAGTAGACTCTGGTGGTAATAAAGCATTACTCATTTCGCTGTTTTATTTTCCTGAAACACAGAGCAAACATGCAGTAAGTGATAGCTCTGTTCAAACGCTACTGTATAAAACAAGTGAGCGAGACTCATGGATCCTATCTCATCATGGAGAAATGGAATGATTTCAAGAACAGCACAAGCCAATACATTAAATGAAGGGATTTGTATCTCTTGAAAAATTTCACCGTAATTCCTCCAAAATATTTTAGAACAATTTATTGTGTTTTATGGTAACACCTTCAAACTAGGAGCTCTTTCTCCTTGATTTTAATGAGAGAAGGAGGTTACTGTTTACATGATTATGTACTGAGGTTATTAAATTTTATAAGATCTTTTTTGTTCTGTTATTTGGTTTTCCTTTTTAAGATTACATTAACGAATCAGATTTTGCCGAGAAACTATTTACAGTTTTTACCAAATGCTTCCCTTGAGGAAAACAGTGATTTTCTTCACTACTGCAAATACCAAGAATAGTATGGTTTTCTCTAGATGAGTGAAACTAGAGAATTCTCTCTCTCTGAGAGCATAAAGCAAACTGATTAAATCAAAGAAGTGTTATAATCCCTATGGGAAGGCCACATCCTTTACTTTTTAAATATTCCCAGCAAAAATCAAGGAGATCTCACAGGAAGTCACACCATGATCCATCATCATATCTAAGCTGTTTGCAAACCCTAAGCAGGTCAGCATAATTTACACTTGCTAACCATGTAAACACATATGAGACCCCTAATTACTGTGAGTAACCTAGCATGTTCTCCCTTTTTTAAATAATAAGAAGTAGGTTAATAAAAAGGTAAGTCTCTTTTGTTAAATTGATTAAATATATTTGTATATATGTTACTTTTCAATCTGTCATAACAGCAACCTCAGATACAATCCATTTTTAAGCATTTATGTTTAAAAAATGGTACCCATTCTCCTATTTTGATAAACATTCTCAATGTTCATAATGCATGAAACACATTGCCAGATTCAATTATAAGAATTTATTTAATGTTACTGAAGGATCCATATAGCAAAGAGATTAGACTTCAGCTCCAGTGCAAGACTGCCTGGGTTCAAATCACAGCTCTCCCACAGATGGGCTATGGGCAATGAACAAGATTCTGACCTCTTTATAAACCCCTGTTTTTTCATCTGTAAAATGAGAATGAAAACTGTCCCTGTCCTGTATGGTTGTTGGGATGATTAATACACTTAGAAGAGCTCAGGACCTTGCATGTGGGAATACACCCTGATATTATCTTAAAGTAGTAACACGCATCTTGGGGTTTTGGGCATTATATTTGATACTTTTTCAAAAAATAAAATGTAAAATATTGAAGAAGTTACAGTTTTAGCCCTTGACTCTGATGAGAACAGGAAATTCTGCATTCTGCTTTTCAGTTTTAACAACTCAAGTTTTAGTAAACAATTGATACTTGAAGTATACAAGCTTTTCTGCTCTGAAGTTAATCTGTGCTAACTATATCCATAATTTTGTTTCCACTATTCACAAGCAAATAAGAACAGGAATGTACATCAAAGGACAAATATAAAAGAAGAAAATAAAATTCTTGTACAGTATATTTCACCTACTCTGGCAAATTGACACTATTTAATAATGTTTGTCCAGTGAAATTAATTTGAATCCTTGAGTCGTGCCTTATATATGAGATAATATATTTATTGAAAATTCTGAAAATACACATTTTTCCAGACTCCTGATTTGCATCTATCTGTTCCTTATAGGAACAAATGGTCTAGCAACCACTACTGAGGTTGGCTGTCCTCAGACTAACTCAGTGATGCTGTCTCACATTTCTGAGTTTAGCAATCTGGAGACATATGGGGAACGTGTGAGCTGGTCAGCAATCAGCAGAGCTTGATTCAGTCACAGAATATCAATTAAGAGAGAGAGTAGGCTAATGTTCCTTCCACTAGAGAAATGACTGGAATATTATGTCTCCCTTTGCCTACCCAGTGACAGCTGACTTGTGCCCGTAAACTGGTGCACGGACCTGAGTTTACCTACTTCGATCAGCTTTATTTTCATTAATATGCCCAAGCTGTGACTCTGCGAGAATATTCCCCGAGGGTATTCGTATTTGCAGTGATCTAATATACACACTGATATTGGCACACTCTGTAACACAGTCTTGAAATCGCCACACACGATTCACGAAAAGCAGTGTGGCTTTGCCCTAAAGATGATCCTACTGTTCAGTGACTTTGAGTGCTGAGCGTTTTCTTGTTCATGACAGCAAAAAACACCTACCCTCTCAAATGCCTGGAATTTGTGTAAAAAGATAGAATGAGATGGAAGAAAGAGAGCGAGAAAGAGAGTGCCTGCACAGAGAGCTTATCCCTGTTTACATTTTCATCCTGTGTCTACTGGATTGATCCCCTACTTCATGTCACCTCACCAGGCTGACAGCAATTCTAGCAGAGAGACACAGGGTAAGAGGGACTTTGATTCATCCCCTCCCCCTAAGTCCCTGCCTGTCATTGTCTGCTCCTGAGTAAGCAAAGTGAACATGGTCAGAGAGGTCTGGGGCTGCAGGAGCTGTGTTTTCCAACCTCAGGGGCGGCCACCTTCTCGTCAACAAATCCATGCAGGCATTCTCTGCATTATGCCGTTTTTCACTCACAAGTTTTGTTCTTCACCAGAGAAGCACTTAGCCCAAATAAGACAATTCACTGTGGAATTTTGTGTGTGTGTGTGCGTGTGTGTAGATAGACTGAGTGAAAGATTGAAAATTTAGAGGTTTATTTTAAGCCTTCATCCCTATTTTTAAAATGCTAATTCCTCCCCCCTTAGTTCTTCCAAAAATTGCTCTGCGATGTGATCACAAATACTCTTGTGCATAAATTCCCATTATCATAATAGGAGCGCTGCAGTGAGGCTTCTCCTGAAAATAAATTACTCTGTAGAATATATTAGGAGAACTAAACCCAAACAAGCTAAATTGTGTGTTCTCCCATCCTGTAAGTTAAGCGTTTGAAGATACAAAACCAATTGCATTTTTCATTTTACATGTATTTTGTTTTCTTTTTTTATTTGAATCTTATCTGGTTCATCTACTCTCCTTTTCTTTTTAAGAAATAGAAGACATTTCAATTATTAAATTTCTTATTTTCTTTCAGTAGTCTTAATTGTTCTTTTAGCTGCCCCTCTCTTTTCAACTCATTGTAGTCTGTGTCAATATCCACGGCTGACTACAAACACATGAATATGTATGTCCTCAAAGGGAGGAGAGGCACCCACTAGGGCAGTGGGCAGTCTAACGGCAGAGAACAGGCTGAAAGTGTGTGCTCTCGTTCTGATATTGCATAACCTTGAGTTCGTCACCAACTTGGTTTTCTCTCTCCTCATTTCTAAAATAGGGGCAAACAGACCAACTCTCCTACCAATTTCCCAAGGATGGTATAGTTACACAGATTATGTAACCTATAGGAAAGGACTTTAAACTTTAGGACAAGCATCGTTGAATTCAAGGTGATTCAAATTAATGATTCTCATCTTCGAATTTCTGGTAAATATTTGTTAGCAACTTTTAGATATGTTTGTAGGTTAGTTTAAAATTTTTAACTACTGGGGAAGTGAATATGTTTGACCTGTATTCAAAAGGGCTAGGGTTTCAATGCCTGCATTACATAGGGTTTTACCCTTAGGGATGAAGGCTGCTGAGAATGTTAAAATCACCTTTAAAATGACTCAGAGGTGTCTCTGCCTCTCTTGCTCCCAGCGGTAACCACCACTGTCACTGATTCAAGGGGAGACAATGGTTAATTAAGAACTAACTTGAGGGCTTCCCTGGTGGCGCAGTGGTTGGGAGTCCGCCTGCCGATGCAGGGGACACGGGTTCGTGACCTGGTCCGCGAGGATCCCACGTGCTGCGGAGCGGCTGGGCCCGTGGGCCATGGCCGCTGGGCCTGCGCGTCCGGATCCTGTGCTCCGCGATGGGAGAGGCCACAGCAGTGAGAGGCCCGCGTACCGCAAAAAAAGAACTAACTTGATGACATCTGGACTAATTTTAAAATATATAAAATCTTACTTGATGCATTTTGAAAACTGAGCTCTGAGGGGTTTTCTTTTAAGTTCAATGTGAGCTTGAGCTTGTGAGTCAAGTGGATACATTAAAATATCTTTAAGTTAAGATTGAAATTTGTTTTAGATTATGCTTGTCATGAAAGGCATAAACCAGCCCACCTTCTTTGTGAATATATCAGACAAATGCTGTTCATCATCCTATGCATTTTATCTTCGACGGGCCCAGCTCCACTCAGCTTTTTACTGATTTATAAGAGAGGTCCACACAGGTAAGAGGTGATACTTGGCCAAGTAGAGAGGTTCATAAGAATTTTTCAGATGCATGTGTTCCTTTTTGCATGTCTTCTTTTCCACATTTGTCTATCAGGAATGGTAACTTTTTACATCAATTCCAGCATATTGCTTGTGCCACTTTCATGTCTTGGCTGGCTACAAAGTACGTGTATACCAGACTTTTCAATGACACACAGGTAAAAAGCAAACTCCCTCAAGCCAAGCGGAAAAGGATTTAAAACTCAGTGTGCATCCCCGTTAGGGGAAAGGGAGACTATTGCAGAAACAAAAAGTGAAGAGAAAATTCTATCCTTGGAAGCTTCACAACGACACAACCACAGCTTTTCATGTAATAGCTCAAATGTTCCCACTACAGCCATTAACAATGTAATGAAACAAATCACTTGCTATCCGTCACAATTATGATCGATGGAATCCAACTGGTCTAACGTGGGAGAAAAAAATCACATCTCAAAGTGGATTCATTTTAGAAAATAGTGAATTTTAGCAGGGAGGGATGACACTTATTTCCTATAAACAGTATCAGCAGACATTTCATCTATCTAAACCAATAGATTACTGTCTTGCTATATCTTTCCCCTGCAATTTTCCCTTTTTATTTTATTAGGCCTAGTGGAAGATTTCTGGCCGCCTGTGTGAACAAGAGAACTAGTTTAGGACCACACAGAAAGTAATATTGAGATAAATATAGCAAAACTGTGTTAGAATTGCTCATTCTTTATTCTGCAGGTAACTACCCTTGCCTTTTTGGGTTTTCATTTTTTCTGACTGGGCTTCCCTATTCCTACCACCTTCAGAAGTCTCTTTAATCGGGGTACGAGTTGCTACACTTTGTAGGTGATAATAACAAAGACCTATATTTAGAGTAGATAATGTACTATATTATAATAGGCATGTGGCCAGTGGCTTTATGCTACACTTCAGAAGTCAGTTCTGTTTTAAAAGTTATGCCTGTGAGTTTAAATATCTTCTCCTTCTGAGAGGGAAAGAGATAATGCAGAAGGTGCTTAATTTAAACTGGCTCACAGGACAAAATATAATCATAATCATAGATAACGCTTACTAAATACCTGTTATATACCAAATAAGCATATGTGTGTGATCTGAATTCATTCTGCATTCCTGTGGTCTTAGTAGCTCATTTTTTAACCTCATTTTATGGACTGGGAAGCTGAGGGTTACAAAGGCTAAGCAACTTTCTCAAGAGCAATGAGCTAGTAAATTGGACTGGAATTAGAATATAGGAATGTCTTCCTGAGAGCCCATGTTCTACGCATTGATGAAAGTTCCTCAAGTTTGAAAATTCTTTCAGACTTAAAAATATACATGCCTATCATTAGGCACATAACATTCATTGTAGTAGTGGTACTTATCAATACCACAAAGCTTAAAATTACTGTCACTGTGTAGAGCAATGGGCACCAATGTATTCATCAGTAAGTTCAAAATGTTCACTGAACTCCCATAGGCAGGACCTACTTATAATGGGATCAAGCAGATAATGCAGAATTGTATTTATATTAGTATTGAAATGAAGATATAAAAACATAAACTGAAAAAAACATTGTAGTAAAGTGCAACCCCTGAGAATATGATCTACAACCCCAACTGGAGAAACTGTGCCCTCCATCACACTGACACAGAACGAGCTCAGGGCTGAGTACTGTGGCTGCATTTTGGGAAGTGGTAGGTGAAAATGTGCTGATTCTTCTAAACAGAGGCATTCTGTTTTCCTAAGAGGCATACGTTATGTAAAAACATTTCATCACTGACTCCTGAGTTAAACAGCTGCCGTCACAACCTTGAGGAAAGTGGGCCTCTATCTAAAGGGATATGAGTGGGCACAAAACTCCAAGCCTGAAGGTATCTTCCCCTCTGTTTATCTCTCTTTAATACAGCAGACATTCTGAGAAAGGCATGAATTGTAGGAGATGACTGGTACAGAAAGAGCAAGAAAAAATAAAAATAAATAAATGCTTTAGACACAGATAAATTTAAATTTAAATTTCATTCCTGGGCAGTGAAAAGCTAGTGGATGCATGCAATAGGGGAGGGAAGTCAAAGAATACAGAGTTGGGTCAAAGAGACTATTTTGAAGTAACACCTTGGGTTGATTGGAAAAGTGAGATGAAGCAAGGCCTGGAGAACTCTTAGAGGACAGGAAATGTGGCTTTCCTAAAAAGGTGAGCATTTATTAGGACCCAATGTGGGTCCTAATAAATATTAATAAATAGGATAAATAAAGAGGTGTCAAGGCCCCAAATTAAGAAATGACTAAACTCTGAGTAATGATTTGGTGCTAGAAATGGCTGATATTTAACACATTTGGGGTACTCCAAAAATAATGATTAAATAATAACCAGAAGGATATAGTTAATTAGCTTCTCTCAGGAGAAATGACGTTTTAGAAGTGTTTAAGGAAAGTTTTGTGCTGGAAAGGGAAGAACTTAAAAGAATGAAGACTATTCCTTAGCGAAGCCAGGAGATCATTAGTGCAATAAAGCTAAGGGTGGGCACAGAGGTTGAAATGAGGTTCTATGTCCCAACCTGTGAATGAGGAAATACCCGTCTAAAAAAAAAGCTCAACCTATTCTTAAACATTTAGAAAAATGTTTAAGGAAAAAAGAATTATTTCTCATTAAAGACCGAGTTACTGAATAAAGGACTTTGTGATGCTTGCTTTTATATGTTCACTTGACTGGACTAAGGGATGCCCAGATAGCTGGTAAAACATTATTTCTGGGTATCTCTGTGAGGGTGTTTCCAGAAGAGACCCCCATCTGAATCTGTAAACTGAGTAAAGAAGATCACCTTCACCAATGCGGGTGGGCATTATTCAATCTGCTGAGGGCCTGAAAAAAGAGAACAAAAAGGCGTGGGAAGGGTGAATTTGCTCTCTAGGCTTGAGCTGGGACACCCATCTTCTGCCCTTGGAAGTCGGGGCTTCTGGTTTTTGGATTTTCAGACTTGGACCAGAATTTACAGCATCAGTTCCCTTGGTTCTCAGACCTCTGGACTCAGAACAAATTATACCGCTAGGCTTCCTGGGCCTTTACCTGGCACACTGCAGATTGTGGGACTCCATAATCATGTGAAACAATTCCTATGGTAAATCTCCTTTTATGTATATCTACATATATCTTATTGGTTCTGTTTCTTTGGAGAACCCTAACTAATACCGACTCCACCTCAGCTCCTGTCCATTTCATCTTTCTGGTATTGATTTTCCTAGCATATTTTGTTTTCTAATTCAAGTCTAACTATAAAGACTAGAAAGGATTTACCAAGTTGAAGATAGAAATGACAGATTGTACAGTAACTTGAAAATGAAAGAGATAAACAGACATAAGAAACAAACAAAAACATGTTTTCCATAGTACAGAGGAGTACTAAAGAGTTACACAGCTCATTCTGAGAATGGAATATGGAAGCTAGGCCAATTGTTTAAATCACTAATTCTCCAATAACTCAGTTCAGGTGGGCATATATAGAATAAGAAAACAAAACAAAAGACAAAACCAAAACAAAACAGTGGTTTATATTCATGCTAGATCACCAATGTGTTTCAAATTTTCTGAGCTCCCCAAATTGAGTTGGCAACTGCCTATTTTGTACTCAAATCCGTATTTTCAAGCTTCTTTTATTATAGTACATTTTTCACATTAGTTTGTTTATGTTTTAGTTATGCCCATTATACTGTGAGCTTTTTCAGGGCACTAACCATATCTTATTCGTGTTTAGTCTATCCTGGGAAATAGTTGGCTCAATAATTGTTTGTTGAAATTAATTGAATCAAATTAAAATGATAGCACAGGTTTAAAATATTAACTAATCCCAACTGGTTGCTCCATGTTACCCTCACGACTTAATTATGATTCTTCTATAGCCTTGCTACTCAGGGGGATCCACAGAAACAATAGCAACGGCAACACCTGGAGCTCGTTTGAAATAGACTCAATTCTCAGGCCCCATCCCACACCTACTGAGTCAGAATCTGCATTTTAACAAGATCCCCATATGATTCATCTGCACATTTGAAGTTTGAGAAGCATTGATTCATCTATATTAGGTCAGTTTTCATGTATCTATTTTTCAATAAGCACTTATTGTGTCTCCTATGTGCAGAGAATGGTTCAAGGCACTGAGGATTAAATGAAAAACAATAGGTACTGATCTTATAAAGTTTGTATTTCTAGTAGCAAAGACATGGTAAAAACTCTTTTACAATGACTTATTTAATTAGAATATAATGATCGCTCTGTTGGAGAAGTATAGGAGCTATGAGAGATCTGGGGAATGAGGGAAGGTTTTTCTGAGAAACTGAGGTTTGAACTAAGATCTTAAGAATGAGTAAGGGTTAGCTAGGGAAAAGCCTGTGGATAGAAGAAGGGCTTCTAGGAGAGGGGATAGCAAATGTGAAGACTGCAGGACAGAAGGATGTGTGGCATTTTGGAGGAACTTAAAATAGCCAATGTGATTGTAGTTCAGAGAGTGAGACGGACAGTGGAAATAGATGAGACACAGCTGAGATACATCATTCAAGACCTTGGAGATAATGCTAAAGAACTGATTTTGATCCTAAGAGCATTGGAAAGCTATTGAAAAGTGTTAAGCAGCATATCAATATGATAAAAATACATTAAAAATACTCTCTGGCTGCAGTATAGAAAATAGAAGAAATTCAAAGTTGAATGCAAGGAGGCTGTTCTAGTTATCTATTGCTCCTTACAAACTACCTCCAAAACTTAGTGATCTAATGCAACTCTTTTATTTTTCACATATTTTATGGGTCAGGAATTTGGGAAGGATTCAGCTGGGTAGTTCTCTTATTCGTGTGGTGCCAGTTTAGGCATCTGGGGCTGGAAGATCTGCCTCCAAAATCAAATGTCTGCTGCCTTGGTTCGTTCTCTCTCTTTCTTTCTTCCCTCCCTCCCTCTCTCCCTCCCTCCCTTCCTCTCACCCCCTACCCCTTTCCTCTCTCTCTCTCTCTCTCTCTTCCTTCCCTCACCTCTCTCTCCCTCCAAGACATCTTATCCTCCAGTGTCTCTGTCCATGGATTAGGCTTCTAATAGTATGGTAGTCTCAAGGTTCCAAGAGCGAATACTACAAAAACAAGAGGTTCAAGCTGCTAGTTTTTTAAGGCTTGAGTCTGGAAATTGGGACAGCATGAATTAAAGCAGTCAGAGAAGCCAGCCCAGATTCACGGGGAGGAGATTTAGAACACAATCCCCCCTCCCCTGCCATGGGTGAAGAAGAATTTTGAACCATCTTTAATTTACCATAGAGAGGAAGTTGACAATTATGAAAATAACATGATTTTTGTCATCTCATCAAAGTCTATTTTCTAATTTGGAGGAAAGTCTCATGTCAAAATAAGTCGGATATGTCCATCCCCTGATACTTGGGATATGGGCATATTTCCTAGTATTAGCCAATCAAATATTCTCAAACAGAAGTGTGACTTTGAATGAAGAGACCTTGGCTTTGATATCTGTAGTCTTACTTCCCATGGTTTCTGTTGATATGCTAAAACCACTTTTCCAGCATTCAACCATCAGTTACCTACCCAATATTAAGGCTACATTAATTTTCTAAGTAAGTCACCCAGAGTTGGTTTCTGTTGCCTGAAATACAGAATTCTGATAATTGGAGTAGTTCAAGTAAGAGTTAATGGTAATCTCCACTCAATGGTGGGGCTGGAAAGAGAAAGAACTTAGCAGAATCAAACAATGGTAAGGAGATCAAATATATTGTGTTGGATGACATATGAGATGAGGGAAAAGATTGCCAACTTATATATATGGCTGACTGCTATTTGCTGAGACGTGAAACGTTGGAAGAGGGTGACATTTTAGGGGTTCTTGCATGTTTTAAGTTTTGAATATGCTAATTTTGAAATACCTCTGAGAGATTTAAATTGACATATAGGTAATTTTATATATCATTTATAGTTCTTATATGAGGTCTAGACTAGAAATAGAAATATGGTAATAAGCAGCTTATAGATGTTAAGAAAAAGCCATGTGTATGGATGAGTGACTCTGCAATGAAAAGAAACAACTTCTCCCTCTGTATCTATTTCCTGGTCAGTAGACTTTTATTTGAACAGAGGATATTCCTATACAACCTTGTCTTTGAGGTTCTCTCCGGAAAGATTCTGCATTATTGCTTTGATGGAGTCCATTATGAGAGGGTCAGTTATCAGAGTAAAAGGGGCTCTTTTCGGAGACTCCCAAGACCTATCATCCTTAAGGTAGCAAGAGACATACAGAGCTTAGGGCTGAAGTCAGTACCCGCTCTTCAAATTTTGACGCCCTAGGTTCCAAACAGCACTGTGCCCAGAATCCAACAAAGACACTTGTGGAAACTCCACTTGAAAATTTTGAAATTCCTAATTAAGAGCCTGATAAGTATAGGGACTTCCCTGGTGGGGCAGTGGTTAAGAATCCACCTGCCAATGCAGGGGACACGGGTTTGAGCCCTGGCCTTGGAAGATCCCACATGTTAAGGAGCAACTAAGCCCATGTGCCACAACTACTGAGCCTGCACTCTAAAGCCCATGAGCCACAGCTTGTAAGCCCGTGTGCCACAACTACTGAAGCCCGCGCACCTAGAGCCCACGCTCCACAAGAAAAGAAGCCACCGCAACGAGAAGCCTGCACACCGCAACAAAGAGTAACCCCCTCTCACCGCAACTAGAGAAAGCCTATGCACAGCAACGAAGACCCAACACAGACAAAATTAAAAATAAATAAATAATTAAATATATATTTTTTAAAAGGGTCTGATAAGTATAAAATGGTAAACTATCTTCTAATGATTCATGACAAATCTCAAATTTTTAGAGAACTAATTACCTCTGAAAGAAAGTAAGTAAATAAATAAATAAGGTACATCTATTACATTTAGAAAATATCAGTAGAAGGTCTGCCTCATTCCATAGAATGGCTACCATACATCCAAGGCATGGAGCTCAGCCTTGCATATTAAGTACTTGATATTTTTGCCCCAAGTGAGGAGGCCCTGAGGACTAATTCATGGTAACCAAATTCAATCATGATAGAGAAATCCTAATTTATACATTTGTACTGAGTTGCAAATAGACATGTTGACTGGTGTGCAATCCTCTCTCCTGTAGAAAGTTCTCTGTGAGCAACCAAATCACTAACCAAAATTTGCTTGATGAATACAGGGGATATTTTCCAAAGTTTGTTTGATGGGACACAAATTTTAAGTCATGTTAATGAGTGTTATGTCCTCCCTTATCTCCAAAAAAAAGGGTTTGGTGATCAAGCAAATTGGAAAAGTTAAACAAATTAGAATGAATCATCCCCAAACTCAGTGGTTTAATAACATTTTATTATTTCTTGCAGTTTCTGTGCATCAAGAATTCAGAAAAGGCCTGGCTGGGCAAAGCTTGGGATTTCTCATGTAGTTGCCATGCTAGCAATATAATGGTTGGCACTGGAAGAGTGAAGAGCTCAAGCAGCTGGGTGCTGGCCAGTCATTTCTCTCTCTCACTGTAGCCTCCGAGCTCTCCATGTGCTCTTTCTATGAGGGCTGCTTTGGACTTCCTCACAGTATGGCAGCCACACGGCATTTGAACCTCATGCATGGAGGCTCAGGGTTTTAACAGAGGTAGTTCACCAAATAGGGTGGAGATTGCATCACCTTTTCTGACCTAGCCTTGGAAGTCAAGCAGCTTCACATCCACCGCCTTTTGTTGTTCGCAAGCAAGTCATAAGCCTGCGCAGATTTAAGAATGGGAACAAAGACCTCGCATTTCAATGGAGGGGGTGTCGAGGTCACATTTCAGAATAGCACTTGGAATGTGAGATAATGTTGAGGCCATCTTTGAAAATATAATGTGCTACACTAGCTGTGTAACAGTGTCCATGTAACAACATCTCAGAGTCTCAGACACCTCACATTAGAAGAGGAGAGCAAAAAGAAATAAAGAGAAGAAAACTTCCTGATCCGGGCCTCTACAGATCCATCATAACAAAAGAACAGCTATTAAATACATGTATCAATCAAATTTGACATCAATATCATTCCTTCTTTGCCTCCAATCTTTATTTCACCTTTCTGTTCTTATATTATTAAGCATTTTGAACATCTGTTTCTCATTTTTCACGACTTTAAATTCCATCTACAGCCAGCCCCCCGTATCCGCAGGTTCCACATCTGTGAATTCAATCAAACTCAGATGGAAAAATTGTTTTTTAATTCCGGAAATTTCCAAAAGACAAAACTTGAATTTCCTGTGCACATTTACATTGTATTAGGTATTATAAGTAATCTAGAGATGATTCAAAGTATACGGGAGGATGTGTGTGAGTTATATGCAAATACTAAGCCATTTTTAATAAGGGATTTAAGCATACTCGGATTTTGGTATCTTCAGGGGGTCCCGGAAACAATCCCCCACAGATACAGAGGGACAAGTGTATATGACAGCAACTCTCAATTACTATCTCAAGCCCAGACCTCCATCCCAAACTCCAGACTCACAGATTGAACTGTCTGTCCAAAACTAAGCTCCTCATATTACCCCATGTGAAGGGTTAAGATCTTCCTACAATAAAGAATTGCAAGGCTTAGGTCTACACTGTTTCTTTTCTTGATAAATTTGAACTGTAGAATGTACTTGTTTCAGACTTTCTTGCTCTTCGGCCAGTGGTTCCTAAAGTGTAATCTCCAGACCAGTCTCTCTTTCATCCCCCTTTTTTGTGACCAACCTAAAGCTTATAAACTATAAAACCTCTTCTAATTGCCAGTAGGCAGAGCAGAATCCCATTCATGTGCATCTCGTATTGCAAAAGAAAGAAAAGCTTTCTCTTTTCACCTGTTTTCTGGTAGGACCCTTGATGTCTCAAATTTGCTACATTCTCAGCCTTCTCTGTCTCAGCTGGCAACAACTCCACCTTTCTAGTATTCTTGATGCTTCTTTCGCTCACATCCCAAATCAAATCCACAAGGGAATTCTGTTTGTTCTACCTTCAAAATAGATCCAGACTCCACCGCCATCACCTTGTCCAGCCTCTGTAATCTCCACCTGGATGGCTGCCTAGACTACTCTCAACATAGCAACCCAAGGGGTCCTTTCCAAGATAAATTGAACTATGGCTCAAACCCTGTTAATATAGCCCATTTTTCTTAGAGTAAAAGCCAAAGTCTTTACTAAAGAATACAGGATGAGGGCTTCCCTGGTGGCGCAGTGGTTGAGAGTCCGCCTGCCGATGCAGGGGACACGGGTTCGTGCCCCGGTCCGGGAAGATCCCACATGCCGCAGAGCCTGTGCTCCGCAACGGGAGAGGCCACAACAGTGGGAGGCCCGTGTTCCGCAAAAAAAAAAAAAAATACAAGGTGATACATGACCCACTTCTGCCCCATATCTCTGACCTATTCTCCTACTTTTCTCACTCTCTGCTCCAGACACACTAGCCACCTTGCTCTTCCTCCAATGTTACCTGCCTGCCGCAGGGGAGAATGGAAACAGCCTGAGGGCTTTGGGTATCTGATGCAGAGAGCATAGAGGGACTGCGTGAGATGGGAGAGGAGTTTGAACCCTAATGGAAGAGAGCACTGAAGGACTACTGCAAAGAGTCAGACAGAGGCTTAAAGCAGGTCACATCCCAGTCATTTTCCCCAGGGCTGTATTGGTCAAGCAGGGAAATAGGACGATCTTTCTGTTTTGCCCATCCTGAGAATTTTTTATTTTGCTATTGTTTAAACACATCAGGCTTTGCTTAAACAAGAAAGATGTTTTTGAGAGCTCTGTCCAACGAGCATCACAAGTAAGTATTCATTTGATGGTCAATTATAAACCGTTGACAACCAGATGAATGAGAGTTTATTGTATTGAAGGAATACAGGTGTAGAGGGCTCTGCATCCTGGGGGAGTTAGAGAATCTTCATTCTCTACATTTGGAATTGGATGCGTTGAGAATACAAAGATTAGGGCACTAATCTGCGGTTTGAAAGAGCAGAAGCAAATAAAGGCTTTGATCAGTGCCAGAGTTGAAGAGCAGAACTACAGCCTTCCCGCACCCTTTGATTTGGAAAGAGTCGCCTTTCACAGCAGGGTTCAAAGCCCGGATCTTTACTCTTGGAATCTGTTTCTTGCTGTGAGCATTAGCACTCCTGACACTTTGTTTCCAAAAGGATTCACTTAGACTTCAGATGGTAGTGAGTGTCTCTCTCTCCTTCTCTCTGCCCCCCGCCCTCCGACCCCATCCACCCAAAGACAAAATTTCAAGTAACATTCAGTTCAGTTTTACTTTATATTCCAAGAGTGAAAAACTTGACTCTGTTGACACAGCCTACCATCTTTTTCCCCTTTCCACCTGTGTGATATATTTCCTAAAGGAAAGAATTAAATATATACCTTTATAACCTTATTTTTACCCCTTCAGGTCTAGGAGTCTGTGAAATTTGTCTCTTCAAAACCACAGCTGCAAAAGCTGGTTCCCTATGGCTTATAGCTCTAGAAAACGCACAGTTTCTAACCAGGACTCTGAATTGTTTAACACTGTGTAGCAGATTTTCATGGGAACCCACTGGGTGCTAGATGTG
This sequence comes from Phocoena sinus, assembly GCF_008692025.1. Classification (NCBI taxonomy): domain Eukaryota; kingdom Metazoa; phylum Chordata; class Mammalia; order Artiodactyla; family Phocoenidae; genus Phocoena; species Phocoena sinus. Next base: position 59,744,905 of record NC_045774.1, on the reverse strand, counting down.
ATGTTAGTCCTAAGTACTGAAAATATAAAAGTTCATAGTCTGGCGGGGAAGTCAAATACATAAGCCATTGATGAACCATAGGAAAGTATGAGAGATGCTTGGGAAGCAGGGGTACCCAAGGAGCCCAGAAGGGAGGCAGGAGGGGAAGGATCCCTAGAATGGGATGTGCCTCAACTGTTGTGAAGTAAGCAGGAAGCACAGAGAGGGCTTGTCAGGTTACTAAGTTGATGCATCATTTCATAACAAGTTTCTAGTGGTTTCTGTTACAAGCCCTCAGAGCCTTTTGATTCTAAAAGGATCCACTCAGACCTAAGAAGATAATTAATCTAATTTTCTGAAAAAATAAAATAAAAACAGATAGATTTTTAAAATATGCTGGAGCTGGAGCTCTGGGGTTTATACATTTGTTCCTTTGTTGTCCTTAAGGAAAGGAAAGTAGGTGGGGTTTCTGTCGAGCTGTCAGCCCACTGGTTACCTTAGGATCTATAAACTGTACTTTGAATCATGAATACACTTATTTTTTTTGTAAATAAGTGATAACGAAAAGAGAAATATGTGCTTTGTATTCTCCATACTTGGCGCAGAGCTGGTGGGTTTTCAATCCTCTGCTTTGTTGAATGAATGACTGCCTTGTGGCACTCTGAACATTTGTCTGAGCATTTGTTTCTTCCTGGTCAAGAACATTCCTTTATTAATACTGCCTTCCCCCAAACACACACACACACACAGCCCACAGAGTCAATTTAGAAACTTATATATTAAGTTTTGTTCTCTAATTGTTTCATCTGTAAATTTCTTGTCCCTCTAATGAGATTAAGCTTCTGGAAGTCAGGAACCAAGTCTCACCTGTATTCTCACATTCCCAAAGCACCTTGATAAGGTGGTAATGTAGGCCTTATTAACTTCATACTGTCAACAAAAGGATTAACCTTTCATCCCATCAACAAATCTCTCAGCAAGTATTCCCTCCATGTGGGCACATTCACGCATGCCCACCTGTACCTGTACACACACACACACACACACACACACACACACACACACACAACTAGTCGCATGCATCACTCAAGTCTTCAGCTTCTGCTTGAACAGCCTTAGCCTGCAGGAAATGGCCAAATATGCACTCACATATTTCCCCCCTAAACTCCCTGCCGTATTGTTATAAAACTGCTTAACTGGCTTATAAAATCAGGTATTTTTAAGTGTGTTTTGACAACATCCCCGGTGAAGTTAGTAGAGTCTTACTTTACCCATGGAACTTTGGAGTCAGAGAAGTTCAGAGACTTAATCAGGACACTGCATAATAATAGTTGAAGGCTGCTAGAAAGAGTTCACACCATTGCACTACCTGTTTATTATTATTTCCTTATTGTCAAGTTTCTTATATTTTTTGAACACACTCATACTTTTTAAAATATTTTAAAATCCAACATTTGACTATGAAATATCGTTTCTTATGAAGAAGACTACAAAATAATTTATTTTGGACACATTATGTCTGACTACATTTTGAAAACTGTAAAGTAGTATACAAATGTACAGTATTATGTTTCCAGGGAAGTTTGGCATCCTTAGCAAAGTCTGTGAATAAGAATTGATTGAAGTAGAACCCTTTAAATGTTATCCTTCATTTTCAGTGATATATATATGAAGCTATAATTGATAGGAACTATCTGTAAAGTTGCAGGTGATATGCTGACAATAAATCATAGGGTAAAATGTTCTCGTCTACAAAAAGCTGAAATATTGTAGCTATAAATTATACATGAATATATAATTCATGAACTAGTAGCCATATACGTTTATACAAAATAATTCTTTGGTAAGAACTTTGTTTTGGATTGATTTTATTACTGAATTAAGAATTTTAAAAAATTGAAATAGCACTCCTCCTGCCATGATTCAGTTTTAAATTAGTAAAATAAAATGTAGTTTTCAACTAGTTAAAACAAATGAATGAAATATCTTTTATTCAGAGACCCCCTGAATTGATTCTGGTGATGAGCGCTATACCTCTGTATTTTATATCTTGTTATATGCATACTATTATTTATATTACCAGAATTTCCCTATTTTAAGGCGAGAAATAATCTGATGGTTTAAAGAGAGAATTAGCCTGACAAAAATCAGAAGCACTATTTTATAACCCTATTGTGATGGAAATAGTTTAAGGTGTATTTCTCCTGGCCTGGAGTCATTGGGGTAGGGAGGAAGGGTGATGTCTTTGTCAGAAGAATCCAGCTCACATTTCCCTGCAGTTACACAACCCCAGAGAAGGGTCTTGAGAAGATGCCTGGCCCCCACCCAAGCAGTTTTCAGAATGGCCAAGGAAACAAAACATTTTGCAAACAGTTTCACTTCATTAAAATTAATTTAGCAAAAGCACATGTATTCCTCTGTGTACGTCCATTCTGGGGGCTGATTCTATCTTTGGGGTGATGTAAGGTCACCACCACTCCATGTGAAGGTACAAACTGAATCTATGGTTAGAATGGAGACTGCCCTCCTCATCCTTGTTATATCCAACCAGGTAACCAATGTCATTTGTTACTTCACTGGAACCACATAACCCTTTTACTCAGAAAAGAAAAAAATGGGGGAATCTAAGCTTAGGAGGGTGATCAATAGGTAACTCTGTCTCGGCACCAGCCATGTCTGAAGGCTATGCAGGCACATTCTGTCCTGAAAAGAACCTCATCTAGATAACCCATGGTTGAAGTGGGAGGATGGTGAGAGTGCTTTTTTGTTATCCCTGAATGATCTTTCTCCTTTTCATATTAAAAAAAATCAGCCTTGGAAGTCCAGGTGATATGTCACATTCTCTTGTTTTGTTTTTCCTTTGTGGTCAAAGTCAGCACAGTCCATTCACCCAGCGATCTCATCCTAGCTCTCCCTGTTACTCAGAAGGGAGAAACCACGTGACATTATAATAATCATCCCTGGGGCTTCCTTGGTGGCGCAGTGGTTGAGAGTCCACCTGCCGATGCAGGGGACACGGGTTCGTGCCCTGGTCTGGGAAGATCCCACATGCCGCGGAGCGGCTGGGCCCGTGAGCCATGGCCACTGAACCTGCGCGTCCGGAGCCCGTGCTCCACAACGGGAAAGGTCACAACAGTGAGAGGCCCGAAAAATCATCCCTGATACTTTGCAGTGTTAGTAAGCTAAAAGACACCCTCCCCACTGTGGGTGAGAACAGGAAAGAATGGGGAGGTTAAGGGGACGAAGACCTTTGTCTTGCCAACTGGAAATTACTTGAGCCCTCCCAGAGTAAAGTGTCATTTTTTTCCAAATAATTGGACTGGGATTCTGTCAGTGTTCCATAGACATCCAGCCAACATTTTCTTGGAGAGAGATCACTAATTTTCGAATAGTCACTGTGTCAGTGACTTTACCCAAAATTCCTTTGGGGAGCTCTTCCTGATTCATTGGTATTCGTCCTTTCTAACACAATACATTCCCCACATTCCTCTCCTAGACAGACAAGGGCCTGCAGACTGGATATCTGAGGCAGTGGGAGATCTCACCCCATCCCCCAAAGGCCAGTGGCATTGAGTCTGTACCTTTAAGGCAAGTCACTCATTATCCTTTCTTTCTGTTTGTTTTTTGTCTCTGTCTCCTCTGTGAGGGTGAAGATGGGGTTTCTTTTCTGACCCTACATGATTGATGATAACTAATTTAAATCATGGATTTTATCATCATTATCCTAGATTTACATGAATCCTCTTCCCTTCCTAAAAGTTTTCCGTGGTGAATTGCATGTTCTTAATAGCAACAGGTTTGGCTGTAAGATCCTATAGTACAGAGGCAGTGATCATATCCTTACACAATGATATATACAGGGAGCAAGCACTTTCTACAGTCCGTCAGCTTTGTTGATCTCTTACTGCCAAATCCTGTACAAGATCTCAATCCCTGATTGAAACGCAGGACACCTTACCCAGGTGTTAACAGTGTTCAGTGTTATGATAAACGGCCAGGGCTGCCATCCACAAAGGGTCTTGAGGTTTTTCTCTTTGGTTTAGCTGCATCTTGAGTCAGGTCTTCCCAATCTGTTCCTTTGCCACTAATCGTAAGACACAGGTCAATCGGCAGCTGGAGTTCCTTCTAAATCTCAAGACAGAAATTGTAAAACCAGCGGTTTCTTTCCATGTGGTCTGATCTAGATGGTATTTGCAGGCTCTCCTGCCTCTCCTGCCCATGCACAAGGTTACCCAGCAGAGTTACCAAGGTTCTCTTAGCCTCATAACTTTAAACTTTTGATTCCTGCCATTTAGATTTCTTTCCAAAGGCACAATTCTCCAAATTTCTCCCTTGATCAGAATGGATCTGTAAACCCAGAAGAAATTTAACCTCTACACCTGTGCCACACTCAGCAATTTGGCATATGTGTGTACATAAGGATAAGAATCACCAATCTCTTGTGCAGATGTTGGTATTGTCTTTAAAATCTGTGAAACTCCCAGCCTCCATGAGAAAGACCTGATTGAAATTTTATAGCGCAGGTTGGAAGGTTCAGAGCTTGGGATGCTGTTGGGGATTTGAACCATTTGCTTCTTGTTGCCATCTGATCAGTCCTGAGCTCCACACCAGTTTCCCAAGCCACCTCCACTATTCCCATTTTCCCCACTGACATTAGGGAGGAATCCTGCAAGTGTCTCACAGTTTGCCAGCCTATAGAGTGCCTCTCTACACTGGTAGGCAGATGGGAGATGATGCTCCATGCATAGAGGAGGGGAGACGAGGAGGCAGGAGATGTCCCCGACTCCCTTCATCTTCATAAAAGAAAAGCTTATCAATTCCCAATTCCAACCATTTATAAGGCAGTGGGCAATTACTAGCTTCTGTAGAGTTACTGCTGGAATAAATATTCCTTATTTATTAAGGAAGAATTCTAAACTGAGTTACCATTCTATTTCTTCCTGATAGCCTTAGCTCTCTCTTCTTTCAATCAGAATTTATTGTGACAACAGGGAGATTCCTGGAGGGCACACATGACTCTCAAGCTTTCTGAGGCTGGCTAGCTGAGCCTGGCCCTTCATGAGCTACTGCCAGAACTTATTTTGGTCTTTGCTGATTTGTCTAATCTCAACTAACCTATGTTACAAATTTCTCTAGGCTTAATGTAAAGTTGGAAGTTCTTTTATATTCTTTCTGCCTGGAGATCAAGATATTGGGATATGTTTCTTCAGTGATTTCTACTCTGAATGTCTATTCTAGAATCAACAGCCTGCCTTGTCTAGGAGCCACCCTTTTAAATGTGTACTGTTCTGTGTTTTCCAATGCTTGCCTGCATTTTAAGTTGCTGAAGCATTCTATTCTGGTAACATGACCTGTATTTGTCAGGGTTCTCCAGAGAAACAAAAGCAATATGAGATAGATAGATAGATAGATAGATAGATAGATAGATAGATAGATGATAGATAGAAGAGAAGTTTTATATGGCAATTGGCTTACACAGTTATGGAGACCAAGAAGTTCCCATAGTCTGCCATCTGCAATCTGGGGAAGCAGGAAAACAGATAATAGAATTCAGTCGAAGTTCAAAGGCCTGAGAACTGGGGGAACCGCTGCTGTAAGTTCCAGAGTCCAAAGGCCTAAGACCCAGGAGCTTCAATGTCAGAAGGAAAGAGAAAATGGACATCCCAGCTCAAGAAGAGAGAGAGAATTCTCCCTTCCCTTTGCCTATTTTGTTCTATTCAGACCTCCCAAGGGATCGGGTGATGCCTACCCACATTGGTGAGGGCAGATTTCTTTACTCAGTCTACTGAATCAAGTGCTAATCAGAAACACCCTCACAGGAACATCCCCAAATAATGTCTTACCAGCTATCTGGGCATCCCTTAGGCCAGTCAAGTTGACACATAAAGTAAATCATCATGTTACCCTAGTGGGTTCAATCCATAGTTCCCTTGGCAGCTGATCTATTTTGTCCCCCAAATTCTAATCTTTGAGCATCACGTAGCATCACTTACTCTATTGCTCTCCTCACATCTCCTCACAGCCAGATCTCTTACTGGCTGGGATATCTCCACCAGTGTCACCACATTGTTCCCATGTCTTTTATCTTTACCTGTCAAAAATCCACTATTAAAAAAAAAAAATTCCCAAGGAATTTATCACTCTTTATGGGTTTTCCTTCTCAATATCTCCTGTAGAACATTAACTGGAATGTTTTGAAGAAACTCACATAATAAAGCATCATTCCATTTTTAAAAATTTGTATTCACTTGGCGGCTCTTCTATGACTACATTTGTCCCCATATGATTTTTCTCCCAAGAAGGGAATATTGCTAATACCATAAATGTTTACACTGGAACTTTTCTCCTTCCATGGCTCATTCTGCTAACACCGAAAATGACACAGTGTGCTACTAGCTCATTTCTGTAGTGTACTTTTTTGGGAGAATAGCTAACAGTGCTACTGTCCAAAATTCAATAGTCTTGAAACTTAGCCTTCACAAACGTAACTACGTCATCCCATCCTGCTATAACTGAAAGCGATATAGGCCCAATCTTCTATCAGAAAGGGGGGAGAAATAGCTGTATTTATAGCCAAATGCTCTGAGAAGCAAAGAGAGGCTACAAAATATTTCTTTACTGATTCCACTGAGTTTTCATCTGGACATTCCACTTTGAATGGAGACGCTGAATTCCCTGTCTACCTCGTTGCTTTCCTATATTTCTCTTCTCTCCTCCCAACCCAGGATCCCAGTTGTATGTTACTGTCATCCCATGTGTTTAAGTCAGCAATTCCTTTTCATCTCATTTGGCCAAGACAAACTCATATTTTTTCACCCTGGTTCCTCAGCTGAAAGAACCAACACTCCAAACCTCCCTTACCCATCATAGCATAACTATAAAATGCCCTGTATTATATATATTAAATGTTTCACAAGTCATTACATAAACGACCTGTACCCACAGGGGTAAGTATGAGAGAAATCAAAAAGTTTAAGTGGATAAAGACATTGTCCCCCCCCAAAAAAAACTCCCCTTGTCCTGTGTATACCTAAGTAGAGAATCTGAAAAAAATGAGGAAGTAAGTCTTCACAGAAAGAATAAGACAGCAGGAGTGTCAAACACAAAATGGCAGTAAAGGGCAGTCAGCCCAAGCCTATTTCCACCCCCAGGGTGCATCCCACAGGGCACGGCTCCTGAGAAACGACAGTAGGAAGTGTCCACCCTGCCTCTGCAGAACTGCCCACCCCCATCACACAGCAGACCATAACTGTTCAAACACGTTTAAACAGAACCTCAAGCTTGAAAAGAGACTTATAAAGTGGTTTTTGCCACAGGGAACATCTTTGAAACTCTCAGAGACAATTCCCAGATGGGTTGTCTGTAGATGCAATCTGGACTGGGGCTGTCTGTCACCTCCAGCTAGGAGACAATCTGGCAGCACACAAAAAGAGCATGGAGAAAAAAGGAAGATGGAAGCAGTCAGTGCAGCTCTTGTTAAGTGACCATCTTTTCCATCTACTTCTTCACCTTTATTTGAAAGTCTTCCTTGTTTTGTTTCGTTGTTATTGTGTAGAGAAAATGTAAATTCAGCCTAGAAGATACCACATCTGTTCAAATGGAGAACCACACATACCCCTCGAATTTTGTGTAAAATATAAAAAGTTTGTGGAATACTTTGCAAAAATTCTGAATTCACAATACAGTTAAAGAATTATGTAACGTACATTACGATCCATTATTATAGCATATATCATTTGGAAAATTTAACCCAAGCCAAAACAATTTATCAATGCGATAGGATAAAAGGTCCAAAAGGTTATGAAAGAATGTTAGCACGTGCAGTTTGTAGATAAGAAAATTGTACCCGGAGAGACTGATTTGCCGAGATTACACTGATGGCAGAACCAGGATTAGAATATGTCATTTGCCTTCTTGTCACTACAATATCATATACGTCTAATTGTTTGACATCAAACAAACAATTGATTTGCTTTTCAACAGGTAGCTCTTGCGTTGTGCAGGCAGCGTGGGAGTGACCTTAGCAAAAACTTATTGCAAATATAAAACATAAAATTCTGAATATGAAATGGAAGAGTCATAGACCTAGCTGTACTTTCTCAAACATAGAAATTCTCAGATTAGTATAAGTAATTCGGTCAAGCACCAACATAAAATCAATTACGCTGCAGAAAAGGATATGAAAGTTCAGTATGTGCCAGACCCTAAGCAGAAAGATGGAAAAGACCCAGGCCCACTTACATAGATCTTGCCAAGTGTTGTTTGTATTTGGTAGACTTCAGGCCAAGAAATATACATGTACAAAATCCTAATGAAGAACAAGATATTGTTATGTTAAAATTTTTCTTTAAATTTGTACAAAATACTTGCCATTATGTTCAGCTTTCAATTAAATTTTCAATTTTAAGCCATATATTCAAAGATGCAAACTGATATCTAAAGCACCTAAGTGTAAAGGGACTCTGTCTTCTTGGCTGATTATTGCTATTCTCCCTGACTTCTCAACATCAGAATGGCCTGGGGCTCAGTCTTCAGATATTTCCCTTCCTATCTACATTCATATCCTTAGTGATATCATCCAATCTCATGGCTTTAAATACCATCTATATGCTGACAATTCGCAAATTTATAACTGCAGCCTAGAACTTTCCCCTCAACTCCAGACTCATATATCTAATTGCCTATTTGACATCTCCACTTTGGTGTAAGAAATCTGAGATATTACCTCCAAAACCATGGCCCTGACAGACTCTGCTCTTCCTGCAGGGGTAGTCATTTCAATAAATGGCAATTCCACTCTTCCAGTTGCTTGAGTTAAAACTTTGGAGCCACTTTTAACTCATTTTTTTTCTCTTAAACTCTACAAATGCTCTGGAAATCCTGGCTCTGCTTTAAAACATAACCTAGATACCCATCACGTGTCATCACCTCCTCTGCTATCACCTTAGTCTAGGTCACCATTAACTCCTGCCTGGATAACCATTCTGGCCTCCTACCTGGTCTCCCTGTTTCCACCTTTGCCTCCCTGCAATCTCTTTATCAGGGCAGCAACCAAGGTGATCATTCTACTCCTCTACTGAAATCCCTTCTGTGGCCCCGTCTCACCCAGATAAAAAACAGTCTTTGCAATTTCCTATCTGGCCCCACTTCCCACATTTGCTGCCCATCTTTTCATTTCCTCTTGGACCTCATCTTCTCCTACTGCCTGTCCCCCTTGATCACTGGACACCATTGGCTGGCGCATCTGATGGAGGATTCTTTAGGGCCTTTGCGCCAGCAGTTCTCTCTGCCTGGAGGGCTATTACTCCAGATTCATTCACTTCCTTGAGGTCTTCAATCAAACTTCCCTGGCCACCTTATCTAAAATTGCAAACTGGACACCAAAAGCACACACACACACACACACACACACACACACACACACACACGTGCATGCACTCAACACTTCTATCATCACTTCCTCCTTGGCTTTCTTCTTTTTTTTTTTTTGTCTACGTCAGCAACATTCATTTTTAAGGAAGTTTGGTAGTTGCCATGTTAAGACACTATTTTTTTTTCCTTTTTATTTCTTTTTTGAAAATAGTTTACAGGCACATGTAAAACACAGTAAGACCCTGGGTCAGTCTCATCCAGCGAACACTGTGATAATTAATCCTTCACTGAAAGGAGAGTAGAAGAGTACTTCTTTCATACAAAGTCAAAGGAGGGCGATGTAATCCAAACTGCATTTTTTGGGCTTACTCATTACAACAGATTTGAGTTTGGATGCAGTTTGCTGGGTGCAGAATCAGGAACATTGCACAATTACTTTATGTCATTTAAGAACGAGGGAAAGGAAGGTTAGGAATGTTTAAAAGCCTTTGCAGGCACTCGATAATTTTATAGAATAGTTAAATAAATACTGCTTATATACAAAAAATTCATCCCACCCTAAGATGAGGGAAAAGAGGGCATTTGAGAATCTCTTAATTTAAAATGTAAAACAAAACTAAAACGTTTTCGAAGGGCAGTATCCTATTATTAATCCACAATAAGAATGCAGCCATCAGCAAAAATTCAGCGAGTAGAAGGTCTAACAGAAATTCCAGTGTGACATAAAAACACAACTGTGTTCTTGCCATCTATTGCACACCTCACTTCCTTGATAGAACCTTTAAAAAAAAATGCCAAGTCGGTGTATTTCATCGCTTGGTTTTCTTCTTAATAAAGATTTCGCTTATTTATCTTTTTCTTATGCTGTCTGACTATTCCATTGGATGCAAAGGGGTCAGCAAACTACCATCCAGGGGCCAAATCCAACTCCCCGCTTCTTTCTGTAAGTAAAGTATTGGAACATAGCCACACCCATTTGTTTATGTATTATCTATGGCTGCTTTCAGATGGCCCCCAAAGCCAAAAATGTTTTATTATTCAAGCCCTTTGAAGAAAAGGCTTCTCTACCATTGTGAATATAAACTTCAGGAGAACATGGGTTTTTGTTTATTTTGCTCTCCTCTTTGTCACTAAAGTTCAGAGTCATGCCTGGTGCATATTAGGTATTTGACAACAATCTCCTTTCTGGTGTATAAATGATGAATGAATGAAATACAACTGGCCCTACATTTTCAGGAACTTCACAGGAGAATGAAGTTGAATTGGATTTCCATATGACTAGGGATCCACAGGAGACATTTTGGAGGGTATTGCTGAAGTTGTTTTTGTTGTTTTTCAAATCAGAAAGTCATTTTCTTTATATCATTCATTCTAAGTAACAGGGGTCATTTCGTAGTGTTGACTTTAATTGAAATGTAAAGCAACTGGTGGAGGTATTGTTATTATGCCAATTTTATTGTTACAGAATCACACCTATAATAGGGCAATTACACAAGCCCTTCGAGAGCCATTATTTAGGACTAAAATTGCCTTAAGGTGCCAGCTGAAATCACTTGCATGTCCTTTCCAGGCCTGTTTTCATCTTATTACTCACTGAGCGAGAGACAAGAGCTAAACCATTTTGAACCTAAGATTATAGTAGGTGTAGGTCATTTGAGTCCAGCCAAAAATATAGTACCTCTCTGGCTTTGCACTTTTAGGCAACAGAATAAGCTATTGCTTCCAAAGAAAAGATAAGGTTGAGAGTATTTTGTTTGATCTCTGGTGGCACTAGAGATTTTCAGTAGTAAAACCAAAATCAATGCCTCCTTTCTTTCCCAGGGAACCATTCACAGAGGAAATGGCACATAAGACCCTTCTCTTTAGAAGGGGGGTTGGGACTCTTTCAGGCAGAAGTGTTCCCCTCTTTTTATGTGACACCTCCATACTCCATTCAAAAACATGGGTTTCTAGGTTAGACTGATTGATGGCAAAGATGACAAAACCTTGAGTAGTCTATTAGCTTGAGCTGAAAAATGTGCTCAGCTAACTGCCTTAAACATTTAAAAATATAACTCACTAGCTGGAGTAAAGACCGCCGGGCTAAGATTGGGGTTTAATTGTTCACTGTTCAACATGATTTGTGAATAATTGCAGAACCATGGCAATTAAATTGTACTTTCTGCAAAACAGGCAGCACATGCCTCCTGCTTTAGAGAGACCCGCGTTTCTTTGCAGGTTAGCCAACCTCTGTAATCTATCTGGATGTACAGGTGACATCTCTCTTTGAGTCTTCAGGATCCCGGTACCTCTGGGCTATGTGCTTTGTCATAAACTTGAATGATGAAAAACCAGCAGGGCTCCTTCGGCCTCTAATTGGAGCCACTCAGTGAGACAAAGAAACCAAGCAACTTTATTAGATTCCACTTAATGGGGTTTTTTTTAACATTCACAAATCGCTCATCAGTATCACCTGGAAATGAAAAATGATAAGCACGGGATGTTTGGCACAGTGCAGCCGCTGTGTTACCCAAGAGTTGGTGTCTAGGTACAGAAGCGTTAGCGATGAAGTCATACCCTGGAGAGGATGCAAAGGCGACTTGGTCTTCAGTTCTGGCTGAATTCCCAGGTTTCGGCCAGTGTGAGTCTACTGGAATTAGCAATAATGTTTTCTGTCATGCTTGTAAAATACTTTCAGAGAAACATAAAGTTTCTATGAGAAGAATAGTAAAAGAGACGACTTCTTCTATGCCTGGGGGTTAGTATTTGTTCTTGTTGGCTCAGTTGAGGGTAGCAGAGGTTGAGATGGGGAAATGAAGGCACAAAGCTTCGAGTCCCCCCATTGCAGCTGCTCAATATAAAAAGTAGCTTCTAGATGCGCTCAGTTGGCCCAAATTTAGCGGCCCCGACAAATCCCTACGTCACTAGATTGAAACATTGGCCCTGGCCGGTTTTATCTAAGCCACAGATCCCCATCACACCTTTCTCCCTCCTCTCCTTCTTCCTTCTTGTTTTCATTAGGATGATACAATTCTTTCTCTGATGGGTTTCCAGGCTTCAAGTATTATTTATTTAGAATAGCTTAATGTAATATGGCAGGGAAGTTTAGAGACCTTCCCAAAGAATGGGAGGGAATGTCAGGATGCTCAAACCACATGCTGTCAAAAACTATTTTAAGTACCCTGTTTCATCAGGTAAATGCAATAAGTCCAATTGAATTTGGAGGATTTTCTCCTGTTTGTGATGAACAGGGAATGATTACCGTACCTGTGATACTCCTGACTTCCCTTTTGTACAAGTAGAGTAGTAATTCTGATCTTGAAGTTTATTAGAGCTTCAAGCTATCAGGTTATTACTGTCAGTTTCAAGAAAAGAAAGAGTTACTGATGTAAAATTAATTTATTGAATGGAATTGTTTTGCCCTCAGGGAATAACATCACCATTTAATTTAATTTCCCCATCATATTGTCTCATTTGCAGAGGAAAAAATAACTTTTCTTTTGAACAGAATAAAGTGCGTTATGCTGAATGGTGCGCTTCACCCCTACAGGTTTTACTTGTTCTAGATCATCAGTTGTCATAACAACCTGATATATTGTGCAGTAACTCTTGCTTGCTGAATTTGGAAAAACAGCACTGATTTAGATCTTATAAGAAAATGTTAGGAGGATTCAATAACGTTTGTAAAAGTTCTTCTCTGGTTACATGTTTCAATATCAAACAGTTTCACTCTGGACCATCTTATACAGAAATATGTTTTTAAAGTATATACAAATATTTATATTTTTAAAAAAGCTTTGAAATCACAGATGTCCTTGTCACTGGCAATGTTCTCAGTTTGCTCAAAGATGCAACTGTGTTCCAGTGGGGTTCAGAACACGGGTACGCTTGGCCTAGTCGGTGGGGTTGGAAGGACTGACACAAACACCAAAGAGCCCAGCATTTAACTCACTTTTTGGGGAGAAGCCTGCAGAGGTGCTGGAGGCAAAGGGTCTTGAAGAAAACTATTCTCCTGATGCAAGAAGCACTAAGACTACTTTTGAGTCCTGTTCCCAGAGGATGTTTCTTTACAGACAGCAATTAAGTATCACACCAGAATGTTCTGTCATGTATATACAGATCCAGGAAAATAAATAAGCTAGGTGAGTTACAATATGAAATCCTCAAGGACTTCATTCCTCTCTCTGTGTGTATTCTCTTTAAGCAGCGTCGTCTCAAAATCTCATCTCTTCCTCCTCAAAATGAGCCATAATTGAAAATCAATATTCATTCGACAAACACTTTTTGAGTACTTATTATGTGAAATGAATAATAGTTAGCTCTACAGCTTGTAAAAAAGATTAAGAGGGTGCAATTTCTAACTCCACAGAGTTTGTCGTCATTGAAGGAGGACAATAAAATTATATCAAGAACCCTGAAACAGAACAGAGACTAGTAACAGAGCAGACGTCCAGGTCATGTAGGCACAGGTCCAGCTGTATATATTATTAAAATATTGTATACTTCTGGACAGGTTGGTAAATAAATACTGCCCCAAACCCCACGAGGGCCCACCCGCATCCCAGCCACCCAGCTCCTTTTCAGGGAGGACCTTCCTTTTCCCAACTCTTCCTCTGGCAACTGAAGTGTTAAAAACCTGCACAGCAAGGGGCCATGAAGGACCCTGTCGCACTGAAGGCACTCTTTCTGATGGATGAGGATGCAGGTTTTAGATATTTTGAATATCATCTCTGGTAAAAAGGACTGTTAAATCTGTAAAAAGTCTGGAGCCCATGAAACTGCCATTTTTGTCATTCAAGAACACGTATCAGCACTTTCATAGAGTTCATTCTATGCAAACCAGGTGTTAAAGGCACTCAGAGGAGAGAGTGATTACATCCTGTTGTGTTTAGAAGGCATCTTGATTCTAACTTGTGGCACTCAAATTTCAGCATGCCCCAGTCACCTGTAAGGCTTGGTAAGGCCCAGCTTGCAGAAGGCTGGGCTGGGGCCTGAGAATTCCCATTTCTAACAAAGTTCCCAGGTGTTGCTGCTGCTAGACCAGGAATCACTGAGAGCACAGCTGCTTTCTGTTCTTCCTCGGAGAAAGTGTTCTTATTATATAATTCTTATAAGCCAACTAGAAAAAGATTTTATCCATAAAATAGATAACCAACAAAGACCTACTGTACAGCACAGGGAACTCTACTCAATATTTTTTAATAACCTATAAGGGAAAAGGATCTGAAAAAGAATATATATGTGTATATGTGTCACACACACATATATAAAACTGAATCACTGTGCTGTACACCTGAAACTAACACGGTATTGTAAATCAACTACACTTCAATTAAAAAAAAAGAAAAGAAAAGCAAAAGATGAGTCTCTCAATTTAAAAAATTGCAAGGATGCTAAACTGGAAAGCCACAAAAGGAAAATACATATGGACAGTTGATATAAAAAATCAAAATCACTAGTTATCAAAGACATGTAAATTAAAGAAACAGAGTACCACTTTTGAATATTCAATAACCAGGATGGGAAAATATTAATAATACTCACCATTAAGGAAGTTAGAGTGAAATGGATGCTCTCATACACTGCTAGTGGAATTATAAATTGCTAAAACCTTTCTAAAAGGTAATTTGGCATCATGTATCAAAAATCTCTATAATACTTATGCTCATTGCTCAGAATAGTTCTACCTCTAGAAGTTAACGCCAAGGATCTCATCAGAGCTGTACACTAAGATTTGTGAGCATTATTTATGATAAAAATCAGAAGTAACCAACCTAAATATTTAACACATAAAATCCACAGGGGAGAATATTGCAAACCATTAAGAAAAATTTCCTAAAGATTATTCTTAAATAGGAAAAAAATGAATAAAGCTGGAAATAGAGCTGTGGACAGAGCAAAGCTCCAGGTTTTGCATAAACTTTCACACATGCAGAGTGTATATCCATAGTTATAGAGAAGAAATCCTGGAAGGGATTAGAATTGAAATGTTACATACAGTTACCTCTGGCTGATGAGATGACAGAGGATTTTTTTATTTTCTTATACATTTCTGCATTTTCCAAATTCTTTACAATGAATTTTGTGAGAAGTGGGAAACTGGTGCTGTGCCCCAGAGGTTCATGGCTGCTGAGAGAGTAAATCAGTAAAATTTTCTGGTTAAAATGTCTTTACTCCTTGACCTAGTAATTGTACTCCTAGGAAGATAATCTATCAAAATCATCAGACATGCATACCGAGTTTCATGTATTGGGCATGCTCACTGAAGCAGTGCTTATAATAAAACTTACAACTTTCCCAAATGTTCATCAGTTGAAGAATGAGTAAATAAATTGTGATTAATCCATAACATAGAATTCTAAGCAGGCATCTGAAAGAACATGCTGTTGAAGATTAATGACCTAGAGAAATGGTCATTGTCTAATTTTAAGTGAAAAAAGCAGTAATACAAACTGTGTACAATACGAACCACTTTTAAAAAGCACACATAAATATGCAAAGAAAAAGACTGGAAGAAGTACAGCCACATGTTAACAGTGTTTATCTTACAATGGATGATTTTATGTTTTCTTATATATTTTTTCCAATAGGCTTACATTTTTTAAATAAACGCTTAATAATCCTAAAAGTGTTTTTAAAGGTGTATTAAATCAGCTTTTTCAATATCAAATCTCCTTTTCTAAGGTTGTCATTGTTCGCACAGCCATTTGTGCTGCCATTTTTTAAGCCACCATTTAAAAAACACGTTTAATTTAAAAAAAAAAAAGAATGATTCATTTGAAAATAAAAAGAGAAATGGCTACAATGATTTTTAAAGTAGCTCTTGTGTAACTGATTGGAAAATAATCTTAGTAATCTAAGCATAACTTTCCCAGAATAGAGTCCCTCAGCATAAATATCTTCTGGAAGACAGTGGGCTCCCAACGGCTCCAGTCACTAGTTCAGTCAGAAGTCCAGAGACACAAAGCCCTTGAACTTACATAAGAGATTCACACCTTAGATAACTTAGATGTAGACTCAAGATCCCCCTGCAGTCACTCCGGAATGTAGCAGCCAATAAACACTAAATGGGAGTTTAGCTGGGAGCAAAATAGGAAGTAGAGAAGGAGGTAACAGACCTGCTTTGAAGCAATCATTTGGTGCCCAGTGTGCCCAATACTTCCTACCCCTCATGTAATTCTCCTGGAACTGGCAATCCCGGGACCTTCCTTCTGCTAAACCCAGACATAGGCACTTAGCCCAAACCAGGCCAGTCAAACTCTTCTCTCCTAGGATATAACATTGTTGTAACTGGGCCTTTTGATGACTCTTCATGAGTTGCTACTATTGAATTCTCTGGAATCATTCTCATTCTTTATCTAACTCAGTCCTGGTTATTTAACTTTTCCTTCAGTTATGGAAGCTACCCAGTCTGCTTCCAATAAAGTCCTTGTTTTTAAGTGTCAGCGAATATTTCTATTTCTTGCAATCTGGAAATGCTACCTGATGTGTAACTGAAACTCAGAGGGTGTGTAGAGAAGGAAGAGAGGGGCTGAGAGAGAGAAAGAGCAAAGGTTCTGGGGAAATCTGACCAAGTTTGCCACCTGCATCTGTTAAAACAGCATAGAGGATGCATGTTCACATCCCTTACAGAGTGAGTGTGAGAATCGGCTTCTCTTCCTCTGCTCACTCCTGAGGCTCCAGCCACACTGACCTTCTTCCTTTTCCTCAGAAGCAGGTCCCTTTTGGTCTCCGTGTGGTCTCAGCAGATGCTCTCCCTTCACTTAAGGTATTGTCATCATCATCACCAGCCCTTCCACTAGTAAAGTCCTACTTGTCTTTGAGATCTCAGTTAAATACCATTTCCTTAGAGAAATCTGGACTCACAGAGAAAAAACAAGATCAGGGCTCCCAAACTTCTCAGAAGCATTAATAATTATTATAGTTACATTATTCACTTTATAGTTGGCTATTCAGCGTTTGTCCAGCCTGCTATAATATATACCTCATAACTGTGTAGACCATGCCTTTCTTATAATACTGATGTCATGTCCACTAGTATATATCCAGTTGCTAGCAGAAAGCCTTCCATCAAGTAGGCAGAGAAATACCTATTGAAGGAACAAATGATCTGGTGAAATAATGTATGTAGAAACCTTCGACAAAAATAATACAAAAGTATGAAAATATGGGGTACCATAATAGAGTTCCACGCTCCATAATGAGTACATTTGGGTTACTTATTTGCCAAATATCACCACATTTCCTGTACATCACTATGGGACACTGAATGTCAGGAAGCTCAACTGCCTTTCCTTCTGAGAACTGATTTGGAAGAGGAGAGTTTCAAAAGCGCAGCCTGATAGGTGGCAGTGTCTCTAAAGGTAATTAGCAGAGTCTTGATGCAGTTTCAGCCCCTCCCACCCCAAAGACACGCTAAAAAACACAAGGTTAGATTTAAAACCGTGTATTTTCTAAACAAGTGCAGCCTTAAGACAAGTAGCTCTCCCTGCAATTAGATTTTCACCCCTAAACCCTTTTATATTGAAACTCCGGAGAGGGCACTCTAGTTGAAGCTTAGTCAGTCTGATTTCTCCCCTGCTACAAATCAAAGGGAGACAGGAGACACGTGCCATGACAGATAGTGACAAGACCCAAAAGAGTAATGGGGAATTCATGTTCATATTGGAGAGTAAGGAGAAAGGGAACAGGTCATTGTCACCTGAACTGCAAGAGAATTATATTAACAAATCCAATATAAGAAAAAAGAATATTTCACCAGAAAAATAAAATCGCTAAAGATACATCTGGCACAATGATCATATTCTTCTCCATTTTACCTATGCCACTAGGAAGGTAAGAGAAATATTTGTCCATGCAACCAAGATACAATTTTACAATTATTTTGATGATAAAAACAGCATATTTCTCTGCTGTCTTCGAGGCCTCTGTTTACAAGCTCTAGGAAGGGAGCTTGAAATAATATGAAAGTTGTGGGTGAGAAAAAATAAGCACAAGCATTCCTTTGAAAAGTTCTTAATAAATTTTTAAATTAATTTCCAGGCTGATAGGTCTCAGAAATCAGTTTAAACTATTTAACTCACCATGCAAGAATGAAATTATTAAAAAAAAAAAAAAAGGGGGGAGGCAAGCTGAAGAATTTTGAAGGTTATGTGCAGAAAGCCTTCAGCAGACAGCAGGAAGGAAAACTGCAGGTTTATAATGGGATTAGGAGGGCTTTTTCCTCTGGGAAAAGTGCTCACTGAAGAGTAGTAAGAGGTCCAATTAAAAACACTATTATACTCTTATGAATAGTTGAGATTTCAAGAACTCATCCTAAGATAAGAGTTCTAACCAGTTCATACTAGCTGATTTAACCTGGTTGAGAGGTTTTCTTTCTTTTTTTTTTTTTTTAACGTATCTTTAAAAGTAATTTTAAAGAAGTTTACATTGTAGGTTCTAGAATATATCTCTTTCCATTCAAATTTTCTTTATTCCAGGATTTTCCACATACACACAATAAACACCTACTCTTGGTTTTCTCTTTGTTATTCCCATTACTCCTTCAATTAAAAAAAAAAAGTATCTTTGTCATATCATAGCTTCTATCTCTTGGATTGAGCACAAAAGAGTGGACACCTGGAGGAAATCTGTAGATTTTTCAGGAGATTGATAAAGCTGTACATGTTTTATGCAAACGTAAACCAATGCAAATGTTCTCATTCGCACTCACCTAGACCATGGGGGCAGAAATGCCTCCACACCCAGCCTTTGTGTTTCCAGCTGTAATGCTGGGTGGAAAGAGTAAGTTTAACAAATATTTGGATTATTTGATGAGCATAGTGTCCCTCCCAGCCACGCCTTGTTCTTTGTCATATATTAAATATTCCTTGGGCCTAAGCCTAGCATTGGGAAATCAAGAGCAAAGCATTCCTTCTAATCTAGGTGTCTTTCTAATTCAATTCAATTACACCTTGCAACTATTTACTGAATCTTTTCCTGTCCTAAACTACATTAGCGTATGTTAAATAAGGCCAAGAACCTTACCACTTAATTCCTTAACTACTCATCTACCCTTCATTTTTTAGTGGCATAGAAACAAAACATTCATCTAATTGATCATATAGATCTCTCTCTCCTCTCTCTCCCTCTCTCTTTGTATATGTATGTGTGTGTGTATATATATGTCTCTCTCCCAGTATACTCTTCATTGGAATATGTATGCACACACATTTTTCTATTTATCTGTCTAAATATCTAATCTAAGTATGTTCCTTCCATCTATTTTAGAAGAATTTTACAAAGAATTATGAAAATAAATTTTACCTATATAGTTTCTTACCCCGCCTACACACACTTACACACTCATTCACTCACCCCCACATGCACACTCACACACATGTTTTTTTCTTATTTGAATCAGCCACCACAGCTGCCAGTGCCTCAGGGGTTTTAAACATCAATCAGTTTCACAGCTGGAGGCAGAGTGATCTACAGCAATAAAGCTTAAAGTGCTTCCTTTTCTGATATAATTTGATTCTTCCATTAGAGCACACATTCTTTTTTTTGTTCCTTTAAGCTAAAGCAAATGTTCTCTGTCCATACCAGGGCAAATAAATAGTTACCTTAAAGAGGCAGAAGGTATTTTTACTCCCCAGTTAGGATGCTGGATGAAGAAAATCCATCCCATAGCGCTTACTTCTGTTCTGCTGAGCTTCTCACCTTTGTCTCTAGGATTTTTCTCTCCTACTTCCTCAGGGCTGCCTTGGTTCTTTGGTCTGGGCGTGAATTCTGGTAGATATAATAGAACAGATAACAGTGGCTTTTTAAAATATGTTCTTGGCTTTCTAATATTATAGAATTCAATGTAATACAAAAACAGTACTCTGACAGTCGCTGGCATATTTTTTCCACTGGACACAAAATGCTTAAGTTTCAAAGCTTCTCCATCAACTAGAAATCACTCCTTTAATTACCAGTTTTAAATTATCTTAAATGTGATTTATCCCTATCTTTATCGATGTCTCTCTGACAAGCTCGCTGTAACTCTTTCTCTTTAGTTTTGTAGATTTTTTATTTTAAAAATTACAAAAAAGGGTAGAAAGTGATCTGAATTTCACCAAACTTTGACAATTATAGTGGCAAAGAATTAGTTGTTGTCAATAAAAATGTGCATCCAAAGATTAATGGTGTGAATGGGTGAGAATCTAGTTGTGGAAGATGGCGTTGAGCTTTTGTTCCCATCTAAAAAGACTGATTAGAATATTTGGGTTTGTTTTGTTTTTCAAAAACTATAGAATTTTGGCAACAAAAATCCAGGCATTTTTTTTTTTTTTTTTTTTTTTTTTTTTTTTTAATATTTATTTATTTATTTGGTTGCACCGGGTCTTAGTTGAGGCACGCATGTGGGATCTAGTTCCCCGGCCAGGGATCAAACCCAGGCCCCCTGCGTTGGGAGCATGGAGCCTTAACCACTGTGCCACCAGGGAAGTCCCCAGGCATTTTTTAACTAAACAAGCAATCACTTCTCAACTTGAAGCCCGCTAGCCCAGTCCATCTGCTGCTGCCGTCACCCCTTTCCAGTTGTTGGCAGCGATACTGTAATACTTGTGGTCACACTTCTATTGGTTCCACCAAAGGTTCTCTCCTTTTCTCTTGCTTTATTTTAAGCTTGCTCACTCCTTAGAAATTGTCAGGTTAATCTTTATTTATGCAGTCTGACTATTTGATAGATTGCAGGAATCTATAAAGCCAGTTTATACCAAAATTCATAATGATGCAGTCTGAAAATATTAAATCTAAAAGGGTCTTCAGAAGTCTCTAGCCCAACAATACTCCTCCATCCCATCCCTTGCTAAAGATGAGTGATATGAGGTTCAGAAAGTTTAAATGATCAGCTCAAAGACATACTGGTAGTTATTTACCAAACTGAAATTTGGACCAGATGTTCAGCTCATAGCCCATTGCTATGGACTGAATTTTGCACAGGTCCCCCAAATCATATGTTGAAGCCCTAACCGTCAATGTGAGTGTACTTGCAGATGGGCCTATAAGGAGGTCATTAAGTTTAAATGAGGTCATAAGTGTGGGGCTCTGATCCCAGAGGGCTGATGCTTTGTATAAAGAGAAAGAGACTGGAGAGTTCTCGCTCTCCACCACATCAGAACATAAAGAGAAGGTGGCCATCTGCAAGCCAGGAAGAGAGCCCTCACCAGAAACCAAACCCTGCTGGAATTTTATCTTGGACTTTCCAGCCTCCAAACTGTGAGAAAATAGTTTTCCCTTATTTCAGCCACCAAGTCTATAGTATTTTGTTATGGCAGCCCAAGCAAGCCAAGACAGCTATCTTTCCTTTCCCTTTTTTGTTTTTTTTGATCTATGACTGAATGATAAGCTCAAATCTTTTATAAGCTATCCAGTTCTACCATTGCCCAAGGAATGGAGTATGAAAGCGTCCTTGGTAATACATGTTCACTGGCTGAGCACACCATTGGTGATTGTTGCCTATGTCCAGGCTACACTGGACAGCACCAGGAAAGGAAGAACTTTAGACTTCACCTGATTTTATTTTGTCTCAAAATTTTCTAGCTTTAATCTTGCACAAATGGAGCTAGTTTTATTTTTATACTGTAAATGTCTTCTCCTTTGTTTTGTTCTTCCAAATTGTGTGGTGCCTACCACTTGGCTCTATTTCTTTCCCCTTATTCCCCTTGTCCATCTCCTCCTCCTTTTTCTCCTAGAGTGCTGTGTTAATTTTGTCAAAAACTCTATAATCTTTTACAGAATTTTATTAGTTATTCTTATTCGGGACTCACAAGAGGACACTTCTTGAATAAATGCCTCTGTCTCTCTCTGACACAAAGACAAAAGTAGAGATAAAGAAAGAGACAAGGGAGGGGAGAATCGTGTCCCCATATGAGCCAGAGAATAAACTAGTTTTTCCCCAGGTTCTTGCTTTGCAGTATTTTTTTAGGAAAGCCAATTTTCTCATATTTAAAATTAAATTTTAAGAGCTCTACTTGGAATTATAAATAGCAATAATTACCAGCTCACATATTAATTGTTGATGAGTTTTTAATTGGCTAAGAAATTTTAAGAAAAAAATGAAATATATTGCTCTCAGTCTTCCTAAACTTTTGCTCTGCTTGTCAATCTTCTATTCTAACCCCTTCCACTGACATTCTCTTCCTGAAAATAGAAGTCAAACTTCTAAGCCTGGCCCCAAGGCTTCTCATGATTGAATCCCTTCTAATTCTTTCAGTCTTGATGCTCATGAGTCCCTTACACAATCTCTTGCCCTAGACAAACTTGTTGATCCTTTATTTCCCCAAATCACTTTATACATTACTATCATTTTGTCATTTCTTCTTAACTGAAATGTCTCCTTCCCCCAAGTACTCCCATTAACAGCGATTTCTCCTTCCTCACTACCCCTATGTCACTTAAAGTCTGTATTAGTCATTTGTTAAAGATATACTGATTTTTCCTAGTATTTCTCTTTCATATGTGTATGCCCTGGCTCCTTAACAGCCAATGCTTTCTAACACTCTACTCCCAGCGCCTGACACAATACCATGCATGTTTTAGATGCTCTTTAGATTTGTTACTGGTGATAACAAAGTTGTGTAACTACTCTTACTAATACCACTCCTTACCTAATGTGCATGGAGCAGTTATCATCAAGTAAGTGCTATGCCAAGTACCTTTCATCGATTCCTTTATTTACTCTTTCCACATCATTCTAAGGTAGGTGCTCTTTGCTGTTTCACAAATAAAGAAAATGAGGCTTGAGATGCTGTATTAAAGTGATATTTCATGACTGAATGATGGGGAAAGATACTAACGCAGGTTGATGACTTCTCTGTGCCAGATACTGTATAGACATGACATCATTTAACTTTCACAATAATCCTGTGACATGGCTTCATCTGACAGATGAGAAAAATCCAACTCCAAGAGGTTAAGTCACTTGGCCAAGGTCAGGCAAGCTTTCAGACTCCAGGTTTCCTCCTCTTGAAGATAATTGTCTTCGTAGCTGCTTCGGGGATTTGGAAAGAAAAATACTATATTACAATGTAATATGGTTTGACCAAACTTAAATTACATCTTCCCTTTAAATAAGAATTGCCAAATACAGATTGAAGAAATAGTTTATGGGTATTTAAGAATAAATAATCTACTTTAACCAATTAATGGGTGTCATTCCAACATAGTTTCATATGTTGGGAAAATAAACTTCTTGTGGTACAAGACTCTGTCATGAGAATTGATTTTAAGTCATTACTATGAGAAGGACCTGATTCACATAGCTGGTTTAGGGTATGGCCCAGAGCCTCTGAGCACGGAGTACTTGGCAGACAGCACGTATGGAGTCTGCCGAGCAGAGGAATGGGTCTCTTTAGAGAAATACTACATTTTAAAGGGAATATTTTTTCCCCCTCTTCAGAGCACTTTCAAATCTTGGCACTAAAGAGGGGGAAAAAAAGGTATGTCTTTTCTTTGAAATACTGGCTTTTTCTGAAAAGACCACCCTCTCCCCAAGCCTTGGGAACTTCAAACAGTCTGACCGAGAAGTCAGAATTCCTCTGGTTGAAGACGATGTTATCTTGAAAGCTGCTACAGGCTATAAGCTCTTAGAGGGTCCTGGAGCTCAGAGTCTGTTTGTATTCATTTTTAATAAGCTAAATGAAAAGTGGAAGAGAATTCTGAGCACGTATACAAATGCATACATAGGTGTATACCTATATATGCATACATTCTTGTTTTTCAGCATTA
The DNA here is from genome assembly GCF_008692025.1 of Phocoena sinus. Classification (NCBI taxonomy): domain Eukaryota; kingdom Metazoa; phylum Chordata; class Mammalia; order Artiodactyla; family Phocoenidae; genus Phocoena; species Phocoena sinus. Next base: position 59,720,821 of record NC_045774.1, on the reverse strand, counting down.
TAAATATATAACATTTAGTTAAACATGCACCTTATGAGCTAATTTTTTAAAAAGGAAACAAAAATCAAATACAAATGTACATTTTATTTGAAAACTCATGATTAGGCTTTTTTACTAAATATATTCTTGCTGCAAATTTCCTGTGAAATTTTAATTGGATTTTATACTTTTGTCTTATTTTTATGCACCTCACATTTCACTACTCTGTAAGAATTTGACACAATTTCTATGTGCTTCTCTTACCTGACATTATAGTTTAAATACATTTTAAATGCATGAATTAAAGGGCAAAATCCAAAGTCACTGACTAAGGTGAATATTAATTTTAGTGCACTATGTCTATTTTTGGCACATTCTACCCTGTGGATACTTTCTGTGTCTCCATGGCCCATCTAACTGTTGCTTGCTTTCTCCAGAGAAACAGTCTCAGGTTATACATATGCACCCTAGTTGTCTCTAAAGGCATCCAGAGAGGAAAAATAATGACCAGACCATTGAATTGCAGTCCAAAGTATTTTGTTTTCTTGCGGTTCCCATAACTGTATCCCTCTAAGAGTTCCAAATTCCTGAATAGTAGCATAATGTATCTTTGGGCTACATTTGACACTCTTTGGACCCCACTTCACAATCCCCCTATTTTCTACTCCAACCATGGCTGTGTCAACCAGTCTCACACAGGTGTAACCAGAAACAGCTGGTCTCAACACCTCCATATTTTTGACTCAGGACTTCTGTGATGACTTATGAGACGCCTGTGTGAACAAACCAAGCCATTCTGACACAAGCACAAAGCAGTACAAGGAGTCAGCCCCCCATAGGGTGATCCTTGACCAACAACAGATGTTACAAAATGGATAAATACAGGCTTCCTCCATCCTTGAGGTGACCAAATCAGAGTTACATCTTATGCATGACAGAGGGTCCCCAGAAAAACAGACCCCAGATGCCTCAGTTGTGACTAGCTTAATAGCATACCCATGGACTGACATTTCCTCCTTCTGAGTCTCACAGTATGTCAGTGGTTCTCAGCCATAGGTAATTTTGCTCTCCTCCCCCTTTTGGCAATGTTGAGAGACAGTTTTGGTTGTCACAACTCCGGAGTAGAGGCCATGGGCATGTAGTGGGTAGAGGCCAGGGATGCTGCTAAAAATCCTACAATATATGCAACAGCCCCTACAAGAGAATTATCCGATCCCAAATAAAAGGCTCTGCCTTTTAGGCAAATCCAGACCAAGATAGAGGTTACTGGGTTCTATCTACATTATCAATATCTACTACAAAGTAGTTTTAACTTAAAAAATAAATATATACACATATATACATATGTGTATGTATATCAGCTATCAGCTCAAACTGCAATCTTAGATTTGTCAAGAAAAAGTCCACTTGCCCTTTTAATCTGATGCAAACAGGTTTTGGGGAAAGAAATTAAAATCTAATGATGTTTGTTAAAAAAAAAAAAAAAAAAGCTGAAAATCAGCAATTTAAATTCAACCTGAATGAGTTTCATAGTAATTGGGTCTGGACAGTGATGAAGCCAAAGTTTACACAAAACTTTCCATGAATCAAGGCTCTTCTTGTTCTAAATGGCAACTCCAAAGTATAATTTTTGAGGGGAATGGTTATTTTTTTTCCACAGTAGACTGTGAGTTCTTTGGAGACAGGGTCCTCTTTCATCTCTGAATTTCTCAGAGCTTACACTTTGTCTGCTCAGCAATTGTTCAATTGGTTATTGAATTTGTGGTGGAACAAAGTTATGCCCCAGTCCCTTGTTTCTTTCTTTCTTTCTTTCTTTTTTTTATTGGGGTATAGTTGCTTTACAATGTTGAGTTAGTTTCTGCTATACAACGAAGTGAATCAACTATATGTAGACATATATCTCCTCCCTGTTGGACCTCCCCTCCCACCCCCCCATCCACTGTTATTTCCAAGGAATGTGGAAAGCCTGGGATATTTAACATACAAATGTCCAATTAGCCATTTTAAACTATTATTCCTTTGTCATCCCTAAGGATGTATTTCTTATTTTTTTCTATTATTTTGGGGTATTTTAAAAGTTTACTTTAATCAACTTTTCTGTTTGAATGTTATCATCAGTTCAGTCTTTTTTCCCCGCACCTTCAGAGAAGTATCTCAAAGCCCACCCAGTTTGTTTCTACCTCTTAAGAGGCAAGACAACAAAATGACTTCCTGTAAGGGATTTGGTTTACTTCAGATATGGGGCATATCTTGTCTGAATTCTTTAAACCCCTCAGAATCTACAAAATTGGCCAAAAGGGAAGAAAAAATTGTCAAAAGCATTCTGATCTTTCAATTATACCCTGAACAGGGAACTTTTCCCCATGTCATTCAATTACATTCTAAAAGTTCAATGAAATTAAGAAGAGAGAACCCTATTCACTTTTGTTAGATTTGAGTTCAAATTTGAGAGTGTACAGTTCAACTAAACTGAGTCCCTCATTTCAGGAATTGAAACATTTAACTTCTCTATGTGCAGACCTAGAAGAGCCTTCATTATTAGTAAATTGTGTTGCTTCCTCTGAGCAGAATTTTCTTTAATTATAGAACAGTGGCGTTGCCATCTTACATATCTGCTTTATGTCTTCTAAAGAGTCAATCATAGAATTAGTATCAGACACAGCACTCAGCTGGAAGAGGAAAACAAGAAGATAGGTAAATGAGAAAATTATAATTTCTCACCCTCTCAAAAAACCGAAATGGTATGTAACCTTGAATGAACTTCTGACTTCAGCTCTGCTCTATGATCTATGACCTTGGAGATTTTGGCTTTCTCTTTACCAAAGAGGGACAAAAATATAGTATTCATTCTCCTAAAACATTAGCAGGAGTTTAAAAGATCCAAGTTTCGAAAGCATCCTGGGGAAAAAAGAATGACTTGGAAACATATAATAGTTTTATTAAGTCACCTTTTTAATGAATCATTAAAATGGAGCCCAGAGCAACCTACCTGTTGTGGATTCTTGCTTCAAGCTTTCTCTCTGCTCCCCAACCTGAACCTGAAACTTTGTTGAGAATGATTGCAAATCCACAGTTTTAAGGTTCATTAATCATACTCCCTGCCGCATATGCTTTCTGATGTGCTATGATGCTGAATGAGATTCTCATATTTATACAAAATATTAGCAGAACATTTTTTATTAAAGATATGCTTTATTAATCTTAATAAATCATAGTTTGTTGGGTCCTTTCTCACTGCTTCTCAAGTAAAATGGGGCTTGACTGTGCAGTAACAGTGTTCATGTCATGCTTGAATTGTTTAAGGTGAGGCTTTGAGTACTTTTATTGCTTTTGTTTATATAGGTAAACCCAATCTGCGCATTTGAAATGATTGATGAACAGCAGCTCCACTTGGAGTGTTTGTCATCATTCATGTGCTGAAGTGACATTCCTTTATGTATTTTGGCATAAACATATGCAACCACTGGCAAAGCATTTGACCCTAGAGTCTGACTATTTGTCATTCTAATCTTTTTTTGCCCAAAGTCTGGCAAGTTACTGTATATTCTATCTTTACACACATTGCTAATTATTCAACAGACAGTAAAATAGTCTGTGGCTGAGATCGCATAAATTGCTGAATGTGCGATCTTCATTTCTCCAGCTGGACAGCTAGGTACTATGCAGAAAAATAAATAAAGTTGAGATGCATGTAAATGTCAAGGAAGACAGCCATATTGAACTACAATAGCTTTTCAGGAAAATCTGTAGCTTCTAACAATGGAAAAAAAAAAGAGAGATAAAAATATGCCATGAGTGTGGAATTTAGCAAATCAAATGTAAGCAAAGATTAAGCAAAATTCATTAGACATGATTACCTTGGAATATAAGTTTTCTATAATGGGTCTTTGTTGAAAAGCAAGTAACCAATAACTCAGATCATGTGGACAGAGATAAATGAAGGGCTTCCTAACCTCCAGGCTCAGAGTTCAAACTCTATGTTGTGCTGTTTGAAAATGTGTGATTATTTATTGGTAAAAATGTCATAAAAAATAAAGTGTGAAGTCATTTTCTGAGGGAAGCTATCACACCTCATTTGTAGAACTTGGCTGTGGTTGCATTCCTATAAGGACTGAATAAGCAACAACAGAGGGGAGGAGTGAGCCAGTTTCAAAACACTTTAATAAGAGAAACCAAAAGAAGTGATATCATTATTTCCTGGTTCATGGAGTGTAGTGAAGAGGCAAAAGGTTAGAAGATTCAAAGGAAATTCAAAGCTAACAATCCTAGACAGGACACAGGACATGGTTCTTAGGAGAAACATTAATGGGAAATAAGGTAACTTGCTTATTTTCTGTGATACCAAAATATTTTACTTACTACCATCAATAAATTTTAAGCTAACTACTCAACTCTGGTATAGTTGACAAAAAAGAGACACCGGGTTGAGCTGAGAGATTTCAGGTCTTCATCTGGGTTAGGCACTGCTCATAGAGTGATATTTGAGGAGAATTTCCCACCCTCTTTCTGCATTAATCACGATGACATGCTGAACCTCTTATAAAGTGGGTTTTCTTAGTTCAACTATGGAGAACAAGACTATCAGTAAAGTGAGGAAAGGTTAAAGAATAGCATAAGAAGATAGTAGACACTGAGTTAGTAATAAAAATAAGCATTGGGGTCACAGAAACTCCTCACAAGTATAAAATGTATCATTTTGATGTTAATTTAGTTTGAACATTACAGTACAGGCAGGCAGTACAGGAATTTTTTTTTTTTAACTTTAATCTTTTTTTTTTTTTTTTTTTTTTTTTGCTGTACGCGGGCCTCTCGCTGCCGTGGCCTCTCCCGTTGCAGAGCACAGGCTCCGGACGCGCAGGCTCAGAGGCCATGGCTCATGGGCCCAGCCGCTCCGCGGCATGTGGGATCTTCCCGGACAGGGGCACGAACCCGTGTCCCCTGCATCGGCAGGCGGACTCCCAACCACTGCATCACCAGGGAAGCCCACTTTAATCTTCTTTTGTTTTCAGATTGGATTTTGGTTTCATTTTTTTAACTGTAGTATACTTTATTATTGTCCAAAGTATTTGCTGCTGTCCCGAGGGGGTTGGGGGGAGATTTTACTTCCCCATAACTTTAGATTTAATCATGGAACTGGCGTTGCCCCTCTCAGCAAAAGGATTATACATCAGGAGTGGTCATGTGATTTCCTTTGACGAATGAAATGCGCACAGAGTGGCATATGACACATCAAACTGAAGTATGAAAAACATCCTATATTTCCACTCTTGTCCCTCTGCTACAAGTCAGGCAATATTCCGGAAAAGGGACATTCCAAGAGCCTGGGTCCCAGAACAAAGAGAACAGAACTGCAACTGGCCCACAACAGACATGGAACATGAACATGAAAGAAAAACTTTTGGAAAGTTACTAAGTTTTGGGGGTTATTTATTATTGCAAGATAACATATGCTGAGTGTTATTCTAAGGATCTGGAAAATATCTGTAAATCTGAAAAGTTTATGGAAATGTTCAACAGGGACTCCTCATGTTTCTTCCTCTATTGATTAAATTCGGTAGACAGTCATTAAATATCTAATACTCTGCTAGGTGGTGTGGAGAGGTACCAAAGGGCACACCATAATCCTGGCCTTCAAAACACTTACATTTTAGTAATGATTTACAGTCTAGGAACTATTAGGAACTATTTCTAATAGGAACTAATAGGAACTATTTCTCTTACTTTTGAGACCAAGACACCAAAATGGTGCACACATTTACACATACGTGTGAACTACAGTTAGAAACCTGATTTCCAGAAGCCATAAAGGCCTGTCTGACTACTTGGTGATTGCACCTCAAATATACCCATTACTTTGGAGGTACCTTTAGAGACAGCTGACATATTTGCAGATCAGTTTTTGCTGAATTCCATGCAGAGCATTTCCACATTTTACCCCATGTGAGCCTTACCACCTTCTTATGAAGTAGACCTTGCAGTCCAGATGTTTCCAGTGTATAAGCAGTGCACTCTAGATCTGCTGGCCTTAGCCCAGGGCTCTTTCCTCTACTTCACCTTGCTGTGGGACCAGAGTGTTCCACAGTGATCAGGCGCTGGAAACCATGATGCCCTGTGGTCTGTGAGGACTGAGCTAGTCTTTCTCCAGGCACTCTGTAGCTGCATCCCCTTCATCCTCTCTGACACTTTGTTCCTTTGTAGTCACTGAATTTGGACTGTGCATTTTATGATTTTCTCCATGCCTTATTCTGATGGACATGGGAGCATGCAGAGAACCTGCAAAGCTCTGTTCTCTCCACTTCCTGCTTCCTGTCAGGATGACAGACCTGATGCTAACGAGCAATAGCATCTAAGGACCATCAGCACAAGAAGCCCTGTTTCCATTTTCTGTTAAAACCCTACTTTTTTTTTTTTTTTTTACGGTACACGGGCCTCTCACTGCCATGGCAGAGCACAGGCTCCAGACGCGCAGGCCCAGCGGCCATGGCTCACGGGCCCAGCCGCTCCGTGGCATGTGAGATCCTCCCGGACCGGGGCACGAACCCGTGTCCCCTGCATCGGCAGGCGGACCCTCAATGACTGCGCCACCTGGGAAGCCCAAAACCCTACTTCTTATGCACTAATATCGTCTTGGCTTGGCCTTGTTTCTTTCAAACCTCAAGCTTATAGCTTGTACTAATTTGCATGGTTGCATTGGAATAATAAGGGCAATAATTAGAGCCCAAAACATATGAATCAGAGGATTCACATCAATGTAACTAATGCACTCAGGAGTAAAAAGGGAGGGCATAGACCAAAGAGCAGTATAATAAATTTATATATTTAATTTTTTCATGGACTGAAAGTGGACATATCCTTGTGTTTGTATCAGACAACACATTAGAACATTCTTTGGTTTTTGGCTCACACAGCATAGACGTTACAGCAATAAGAACATGATATGTAGTGTAGGATTAAGTCTATATTAAAATTTCATGAAAAAACAATGACTACAGTTTAATCTTTATAATCATAACTTGGACATTCCCTTCAAATATGAAGCCTGGTGTCAAAGCGACTGCAGCAAGCCATCTTCATGAAGATGGCCAAGTTCCTTCAGACCCTTTTGTTTTTTCCATCCTAACAGTCCGTATGCTCCCAATTTTATTGATTCTAAACTGTGACCATACTATCCACATCCGGCAATACTACTGTATTATCTGCACCTTCTTCTGTGTACTTATAATATATAATCTGTTGCATAAAACAATCTGACACTCAGATTATTGTTGAAAAGGCATAGTGATTTTTATATGAATGTACTCACACGAGTATGTGCAACAAATTTGAGCACAATTTATGTTACATACATAGGTTTATTGGCTTTCTTCTTATTACGTAAGATAAAAAAATATTCCAGTACTTGAATAAACAGGTTTGTGTTTACATACACTGATATGCATTCATTAATTCATTCATTTATCAAAAGATGTTGAGTGTCTATACCTTATACAAGACCCATTTTTAAGCATATGTGGATAAATAAAATATAGTCTCTATTGCATAGCTGTAATTCTAATGGGAAAATGTGACAATAAACAAATGAGAAGACATTTAAATATCTTTTTGGATAGAAATTGGTAGTTGCCAGAAAAAATTAAAAGGGTAAGGGGATACAAGATGCAGATACCACTTTAAATACTGTGGTCAGGGAAAGCCTTCAAATGCAGTTTTAAACAGGAATTTGTAATGGGATAAGGATGATAGCTGTAAAGTGTCCATTGATGGTCTGTCTCACTCCAGATTCTTTCTTATCTGAGGACTTAACTGTTCTTTCTCTCCTTTCTCTACCTTCTTTCTTCCTTACTTTTATTTTCCCGATTTTATTGCTACATGTAAAATGCTAACCTTGATTTTCTTGGGTTTTCATTACTAACATAAAATCATTCAAACAATGATAGCCTCTCTTTAGAGATTAGAAATATCTTACATCCTATCATTTGTATCAGGAATTCTCTTCAAGTAACCTCTCCTATTTATTTATTTATTTTTTTGCCAGCAGATAATTACTTTAAAATAGTTTTCCTTGAATTAAGAGAGGTTTCATTCTTCTATATAGAGATGATGTATCAGCCAGCTTTTCCTCTAAATTACTAAGCCAATTCAGGGGAGATGAAAGAATTTATTCTTTAAGGTAAACATAGAGAGAAAAATCAGAAAGAAATTGACAGCCTAGTGAGACAAAAAGGCATATTCATTAAAGAATACCTTTTTAAGGAAAACTTGCAACATTACTTCTTTGGAAAACTACTTCTCTGTCACAGCACACACAGCTAAAGCTACCTGCAGTGACACAATTCTAGGGCAGGTAGCTCTCCGTAGCCACATTACACAGTCACCCTTTAAATCACATTACATTTCAGCCTAAAGCTGGAGCAGGAAAGAGGTGAGGAAATTCCCTGCAAAGGGTGGGGAGGCCTCGCGCATCTGTCCAGGCTTTACACTCTGACTGGATGACCTGGAGCACACTGTATGACACAGGGACCTGATTTCTTCAAGTGTAAATGGAGATAATCATGCTTACCTCATGGGGTTTTTATGAGGATTACCTAAGATAACATACACAAAGCACACGCGGTGGAGCCTGGCATGTGGTCAGCGCTCAGTAATTACGAGGTTTAATTATGAGTGTGGCACCATTTTCTCTGTCTTCTTTATCCATTCTCTGATGCGTATCCAAGTATGGACAAAAGACAAACTTGAAAGAGATGAAACAGTGGAGCTAACTAACAGACCCCGTGCAGTAATCATCTGTCACCCTCAAAACTGAAAACCTAAGCTCTCGTTACCATCAAGGTCTGGGCCTTGCCAATGATAGCAGTTTTATACATGATCATCAAGTAAAATGGAAAAACAGAACATGTCTACCTGGCTGGAGGTGAACCATGACAGATGATTTTACCCATCTGAATATACATTGCTTTTTGTTTGTTTTTCAATTGGGGTATAGTTGCTTTACGATGTTGTGTTAGTTTCTGCTTACAGAAGAAGGCTCAGATAAAACTATCACAGCTTAAATCCCACCAAGAAAGATGTCGTGAAGATAATGATCTAACAAATGTTGCAATTTTTGAGATGCAGGAGAGGAAGACAAAGGTGCAGCTGGGGTCTACCAGCCTTGACAGAGACTTCATCTAGGAGGGATTTGTCTCCTGCTTTTTGAAGGGAGTTCAAGCTGACATTTTGCAAATCATATTTTGGGTTTCTTTTAAAGTATGAAGAAAATCCAAAGAGTTAAATAAAATTATTCTGTTAATTTGTAACGTTTTATTGTCAGTACCTCCCACTTAAACGTAAAATCTATGAAGGCAGTGTTTCTATCTGCATATCCCCAGAGCCTAAAACAATGCCATAAACTTAGTAGAACGTTCAGTAAAAAGTTGTAATTTGGGATGAAAAAAAGAGAAATATATGAATGAATAGATGAATGAATGAATAAAATAATATCCAAATAAGGAAATATCTTTTTAATCCCCCTTTCACATCTAGAACTGTGCCTGGAACCCAATGAACGTTTAATAAGTGAATAAATCTTTAAGATCTTGAACTTTAGACATGCCCTTGACTGAAGAATGGTCCTCTTTTCTCTAGGAAAAATGGCCTTTTCAACCAAGGATGTAGCTTCAAAAGGACATAAATAGAACCATGAAACCCAGAAAGACGTCATAGTTGATTGCTCTCACATTCAGCAGCTGTGTTTTGAGACACCCGTTAGAAGGCGTGTTGTCTAAACTCCCACTCAACTCAGAAGACTCTCCTCTGTCAGTCCTGGAAGATGAATATCCGCTCAAATATGTCCTATGAAAAGAAGACCATCACTTTTAGAGCCAGCCATGAAATGCCTGGAAAGCTATAACTATTAGAATTTTCCTACTTCTATGGGGTCAGAATCTGCCTCCTAAACTGTATCCACTGCTCTTTTTATTCCCACACGAGCAACAAGATCAACTCTGTGAATAAAAGTAATCTTATATTCTTTAGTGGTAGGGGGTTTGTTTCAAAATGAACCAGCCCTAGTGGCTTGTGGTTTGGATATTTAAGGTTTTGAGTGGGATAAAGGATCTCTAGCATGAGTAGGAGTAGTTGAGAAGTGATCAAAAAAAACCATGAACAGAACAAGGCAGGAATTCTCTGGCAAGCTCTTAGTTGGGTTTCAACAGCTCTGTAAGACCTTCAGAAGTACAGAATACTTAGACAGACAAGTCCACTCCCAAGGACACTGAATAAGGATGGAGTCTTCAGGTAGAAGCCATCGTGCTCAACAGGCTGAGCCTGAAGTCTGAGAAGTCGGCATTAATGAGGCAAGTACTGGCAAGCGTTTTATGATCTATTTGCCTATTATGTATAAATGTGTGTTCTTTTAAATAATTTAAGAATTTTTGCTTGAAAAACATAGATATAAGAAAACCATTAAAATAAAAATAAATGCATCAAAGTCAGGTAATGAAGAAGGGAACATCATTCTATCAGAAACAATGAGTAACAGTTGGGCTCTGCAATTGTGTACCACATTTAGCTCTGAGCTCCCTGGCAGCCAGGACAGAATTAGGGAATAAGAAGCAACCAGTGTGCTGTCTGAGTGTAGAACAGAAGCTGTTGCCTTCTGCGTTTTTCTCATCTCCTGATACACACAAGAGGAAGAACAACAGTGTATTAAATGAAAGTCATTCTGAACTAAGCTGGAAACTATAGACCTGGAATTTATTACAAAGGTTGATATTCAGACACTACCTGTCTGTGAGTAATACTTTTGTAAATGACCTGATATGAATTTATTATTCAATGAATTAATCAACAAGCATTTATTGGACCTCAGCTAAGCGCCAGACACAATTCCTCTCTCGTTAAGGCACACAGTTGATATAAAGAGTGCTTGATTATCTCCCAAATGGTGGGTATAAATCAGGTCTTTTCAAAATATTTTTCATTATAGAATCTCTTTTGAAATATGCACTGCACGTTTACACACTCAGACTCCCAATAGTGATTGAACAGTGATGAAGATGAAGGGTCCTGCTCTCCTGGAACCTGAATTCTAGTGGTACTTTGGTACCCCATGTCATGGAAGTCGATAAATAAGAATGATTCAGAGTTCAGGCTCTGAAGTCAAGGATTTAAGCTCAAATCTTAGACTCAACTAAATGCGTGCCATTGACCATTCAACAAAACTGCTCCAGATCTCAGTTTCGGTTATGTAAAATAGGGAAGATAATTCATAGGGCTGTTGTAAGGTTTAAATATGATAGTGAGCAATGGACGGCACAAAGTAGTGCTCAACACATTTTGGCTAGTACTGTGTTACAGATGAAGAAACAGAAATCCAGGAGGGCAGCATGATTGCCTAAAGTCACACAGCTAGCAAATGGTCTAACTTGGATTCATATTCAAAGAGCACGGCACAAAATTTTGTATTCTTCACCAGAATGCAGTGAAAGACAAGGTCATGAAAGACTGGAACCAGATCTCAAAATCTCTGCAATGACAGGCTAAAAAATTTTGAACTTAGCAATAAGGAGACATTGAAGTTTTGGGGGTCATACCAGTGAAATGATTAGAATGCTTCTGTAGAAGGACTGATTTTTCTGGCAATATAGAAAATCATTGAAAGAACAATTAATAGGGGTTTAAGATTTATAGAGATTTATATTTCAGCTTTTAATGAAAATGGAAAAACCTTGCTGCCATAGCTCCAAAGAGGGCCCAGTCATTGAAGGGTTAATTACAGTGGACCAGGGCCAATGAGAAAGAACTAGGTCTTAACATTGACCATTCTCGAGGGTGGCACCATCTCTGGAGACTGCAGAACAAAGGCTAACATGGCCAGGACAGCTTGGTATATTGGGTAGGGGGCACTTGGGTCCCTGGTGATTCCCAGCCACATAGATATCCATTCCTTAACCTCTCTTGGATCTCATTTCTCTCATCTGCAAAATAAGGATAATAAAATACCTACCTCAGAGGGTTGTTGTGATTTTGAAACAATTAATATAGAAAAAGTGCTTAGAACAGTGCCTGGTACATAGCATGTACTCAATAAACCTCAGCTCTTATTATTACCATAATTAGATTTATGACTTTGAGAAAGTTCCTTAAGCTCTTTTTTTTTTTTTTTTTTTTTGCTGTATGCGGGCCCCTCACTGCTGTGGCCTCTCCCACACACAGGCTCCGGACACGCCGGCTCAGCGGCCATGGCTCACGGGCCCAGCCGCTCCGTGGCATGTGAGATCTTCCCGGACCGGGGCACGAACCCGCGTCCCCTGCATCGGCAGGCGGACCCTCAACCACTGCACCACCAAGGAAGCCCCTCCTTAAGCTCTTTGAACTTTAGTTTCTACATGTCTCAAAGTGGGGACCATACTGTAATTACTCAGTTCTGTGAACTTATTTTTCCACATTTTAAAGTTACATAAGCAGGATGAATCTTATACTTCATGTGTATATTTTATGTATAGCTTTATTCTTTTACTGAAAAACACTATTACTAAGACTACTGAATGTTATAATCAGTGGCATCTTAGTGTCAAGGAAATAAGGAAATGCTTATCTTGCATGGTCCTTGATGATAAAGATGGTACATATGGCCCAAGGCGTAGCACACAGGAAATGTTAACTTTTATTTTCTTGTTCCTTTTGTTTCCAGAAACTCATGCTTCCATTCTGTTGATAGATGGATATTTACATACAACTTAATTTATCTTTCTTTGAAATCAAATTCTCATTTGCCGTGTCTGTCCTTTCAGAAGTAGTCACAGATCTGCTCCTCCCCCCTCACCTTATAATGTATCTCAGGACATTAATTCTCAGACTCTGTTCTTGGCCACTTCATGAAACGCTTAAGCAGCACAGAGGTTAAGAGCCTGGGTTTCTAAATTAGATAGAGCTTCAACATTTTCTTGTATATAAGTTGGTGTAATAATGAGATCAACCTTAAAGGCAGTTCAAAAACTAAGTTAGTAATGCGCTAAATACACAGTGATGAAGATGAAGGGTCCTGCTCTCCTGGAACCTGAATTCTAGTGGTACTTTGGTACCCCATGTCATGGCAGTCAATAAATAAGAATGATTCAGAGTTCAGGCTCTGAAGTCAAGGATTTAAGCTCAAATCTTAGACTCAACTAAATGCGTGCCATCGACCAACAAAACTGCTCCAGATCTCAGTTTCGGTTAGGTAAAATAGGGAAGATAATTCATAGGGCCGTGTTTTTACAACAACAATCATGAGTTCTCTACTATCTATGACCAACAAAACTATGAGCATAAAAATTCCTGAATAAAATATACATTTCATATACTCACGGATTATTTAATCTAATCTGCTTTAAATGATATTAAAAGATTGTTAATTTCAATGCAAAATTGCCATATTCTAAAATCAGGGATACCTCTGCCCCCCAAATATGCAATTTAAAAATATTAAAACTCATTTTAATAAAATATAAATAAGACACATCCAAAAAACTGAAATTCATATTATACACTCTATGTCAACGATGGCACTTACTACAAGATGCCAAGGTCCATGATACCTTCTGTCGACACAGTTGCAAAAAATATGGGAAGGACATAAAACAACTGAGAAGAAATTCCATTCAGTGCTAAGAGTATTTCTAAAATGGAGATTCATGGAGCATCACAGTCTAAAGTACAAAACAAGTCCTATAGCATGATAAAATAATGCTAGAGTTCCCCACTCCCTATAGGAATCCACATGAAAAGCTATATGTTCAATGTCCATATCATGTGTAAGATTTGTCCTGGTTCTATAACTGGAATGTGAAAAGAGGTCACAGAACTGAGTGAAGCCATGAGTCACCAGTCCTGGAAAGAGGAGGATGGGTAAGGTCATTGCCCCATCCCATCCCCATGCATTTGAAATTTCACAGATTGCCTGCTTTGATCTGTCTGTCAGGATCTAGTAATTAAGATGATGTTTAGGCCAAATAGGAAAACTAGTAGAATTTCTCCACTAGGTAAAGATTTTTTTTTTTTTTTTAATAAATTTACTTTTGGCTGTGTTGGGTCTTCGTTTCTGTGCGAGGGCTTTCTCTAGTTGCGGCAAGCGGGAGCCACTCTTCATCGCGGTGCGCGGGCCTCTCACTGTCGCGGCCTCTCTTGTTGCGGAGCACAGGCTCCAGACGTGCAGGCTCAGTAGTTGTGGCTCACGGGTCTAGTTGCTTCGTGGCATGTGAGATCTTCCCATACCAGGACTCGAACCTGTGTCCCCTGCATTGGCAGGCAGATTCTCAACCACTGCACCACCAGGGAAGCCCCTAGGTAAAGATTTTTTAAGAATTAAAATAGTCATAGGAATAGTCAGCATTATTAAATTCTTACTATGTGGAAACCCCTGTGCTAAGTAAACACTTCTGTGTAATTGGTCAGGAAGCCTGCCTCATTCATCTTTATGGCCCTAGCACATAGCACAGTTTTTGGTACGTAAAAGGTATTCTATTAACAGTTTTTTCAATGAAAACACAATAATTTTATCCACATAAAAATGACATCAAAGACTGTCATATCTCCTTAGTATTTTTGAAATGATAACTCCATACTTATAATTACTATTTACCATCTTCCAACCATTTTTTTTTTTTTTTTTTTTTGCTTAGGTGGTCAGAGTTCATTCCAGAAAATTGTTTTGCACAAACAACTATAAACAAACAAACAAAACACTTTATTGTGAAATGTTACTAAATTCAAATCCTTTGTATTCAAATTCCTTTTGTATTTTAACCTTAAAAATACTTCCATCTGGATATGAAGATATTCTCAAAATGTCATCTTGATAAAGGCCATTAGAATATCCCCCCTTTTTAACATTAATTATTGTTGAGTTTTCTGGGGGTTATTTCCATCTCTTTTGTAAATGCAAGTAGAGCATTGTATTTTCTTTCCCTTTCATCTCTTGTAGCTCCCTAGATCCCCACAGTTTTTCAAAACTAACTGTAAATGATGCAGTTAGCATGCCTGCCAGTTTCTTTCATCCCGCAGATAGAAGGTATATCATCTGGGCTTGCTGATTTGTAGATACGCCGACTTTCCAAGGACTCAGCCTGCTTTTAGCAGATAGCTATTTTTACAAGATCTTCATTACCTCCTGATTGCCCAATACTTCTTTTCTTCTTTCCAAAGACCAATTTATAAGATAAGTTCAAGGTGTCAGACATGTTAAAGTTGTCATTAATTTCAAGATGCTCCACATTTATGAGTTCATTGGTCATGGCATTGATTGTGTCCCTACTGTGTTCAGAGCACTCCACTTAACCAAAGCTATGAACAGCTTGAGGCTTTTCTCCCGAGAGCCTCTTCTCCTTACTATAATCTCTTTGTTACTTTTGTCTCATGTTATCTTTTGCTATAGCTTCTTACTCACTGCAACTTGATGGTTTGGTTTATCTTCTTCTCAACTTATAATACAGATGACATGCTTCCCTGCACGATTCTGAAGAGTATTCTAAGAAAGTACACTCAGTGCTTTCACACTTAAGTCCTGCTTTATTTATGGAGTTTTTGAAGTTACTTTGTGTCACATGCTCAGTTATACTTGTTTAATATTTTCCAAAATCTGATTCACTGATATTTATTAACTTATTCATCTAATGTAAATGTCTTGACTGGAATAGCACACAAGCAATGGAATTAGAGGGGTAGACTGGCATTATTATTAACCTAGATACACCACAACAATATTTACTAAGTAATAATATAGCTGACTTTATTTGTATTAATGGATGATTTTAAAATATGTGTTACCACCGTTAATAGCCTAACAATCTGTAAGAATTCTACCTCATATTGTGACATTTGGAAATCACAATTAAGCGTCAAAACTTGCAGTCAGACACACACTGTCCATCACTTTCTTGCATGATGAAACAGAAGCAACAAGTGACTGTCCATCTTGAGAGGAGCACTGATAGCCCCATTTGCAAAGCAAGTGACTGCTTTTAATTTAGGCATGAGTTTCTGTGACACATTTTTGACTGTACTTTAGAATATTTGGAGAAATAAAACAAGAGTAAAGATTTTGTTCACTTTCTTATTGCTAAAATCTCAAGCCCTTTATTTTTCATCCCACTGATTTACTTATCTCTTTATAACATAATTCCATCATCCGGCAAAGCATTTTTTGACCCTTCAAATATTGGAGAAACATTGGGTCAAATGAACTGAGATAAATGGTTCTTAGAACTTAAAACAAATACAGCTGTTTAATAAGACTGTGTTTTTTCATATCAGACATAGCTTATCTGAACGGCAGATTCAGGAACCCAGACAGTGTCAGGAAGAGCAGGTGGGCTCTTCCTTGGCGTGGCCCCTCCTGCTGGACAGCGCAGCACTGCCTAATGTCATGCAAAGAGCTCAGACTTCAGACTCACACCAGTTGGATTCAGGTACCAAATTTTCTACTCTTTAGCTCTTGAAAACTGAACAAGTTACACTGTCTTTCTGAATTTCACCTTATACATATGTAAAATGAAAAATGTAGATACTTCATTGTTATGTGAAATTCCAGTGATGTCATAGGTATACCCCCTAGCATTAGATTGGGTACTGGTTTAATTTATTCCTAAGTTTTATTTAAAAAATGAAAACAGAAACAAGATTATTATTCTTGGACAATCGATCCCATATGAAATGAACTATGTACACATTTTCACATAAATATATACACAGTACATTTATTATTGGTACTTTAATGCAGTACCTTTACTTATATCTTGCTAAATTATAAAGTGTTTCTTTACTGTCCCCTCTTCCTTGACTTTCTCTCATTTCCTCTACAAGTGTAGGAACAAGAGAATAACATTGGAGGCATGATAAAGGTCAATAATACAACATGGAAAATAGAAAAGCAAAAAGACTACTCTTTCTCCATACTTGTCACACTTATTCTTCAGTCTAAAGGCCAGTGATCAGTCTGGGTATTGGCATGTGAATTTGTTATTCCTGACAATTAATGAAGGCTTTGGGCAAGTGCAGCTACAGCTCATATTCCAGGGTTATACTCCTTTTGCTTTTAAAATCTATTGCCGTGTTTTCCTTCTGTTCCAACCTATGTTGGTCTGGCTCAGCACCCAGTCTCTGAACACACCACACACCTGTGCTCCAACTGGCAATGCTGTCCCCAGTCCGAGGAAGGCCCTCTAGAACTAAGTCTCCTGCCCCTGCTATTCATTTGTCAGCTCCTAATTTCAGCTTCACTCCTTTAATAAGCCTGGCCTGAAGTCCCCAAGTTTGCTTAGATATTCCTGTCTCTTTGTTTCCATAGATCCTCTATAACAACTCTCTAGGGTCCTTAGCTACAAACAGAATTTTTTTTTCTTATGACACTAGCATGCATGACTCCTGTCACACAGGAGGCCCTCAGTTAATATCCACTGACGAACTAATGGATGTTTGTTTCTTTAGAGCAATGCTGATGTGATAAATGCCATGTAATTGCTACCAGTTACAGAACTCCCAATAAGCTGAAACTCTACAAGGCAATTTATATTCACTATTCCATTTAATCCTTAATACAACTCTTTAAAATTGACATTATTATCCTTATTTTATAGATGAGACACTGAGATTCAGAAAGGTTAAATCATTTTGCCAAAGTCATATAGCCAGTAGCTGGTAGAGCAGGAAAGCAAACACAAGTTGGCCCGGGTCCAAAGTCGTAGCTCTTAACCACAAAGTACTATAGAGGGCTCTCAGTCTCCCTGCCTCGACTTCTCTAAGCTACTTCTTAAAGAAAAGCCCTGTGTCCCAACCACACTGACATCAGTTATGGCAATTACATGGCTTGGCTTAATTCTTTCTATTCCTATTGAGCTCTATTAGTACAGAACAATAGGTTCTCTAGGTGGTGCTACTCTCCCAAGTGGCTTGCTTTCAGTGTAAACATGCTCAACTACACTTCTCTGGCTTTAGTACAAAACCAGGATATGTTCCAGACTGAGTACTCCCTGGAAGAGTCTCTCGCAATACTCAGTGGCCTTTTCCCGCGTTTGCCCCTGAATGCCTCCAGTGCAAAAGTGCCTCTGGAGTTAAGCACTATTTAATCACCTGCAGATTTTGTTGTTTCACTGTCTCAAACTCACCTTAACTGTATTTTAACTTTACAGTTTTATTGCATAAATTTGTATCCGAGCCCTCCCGGTTCAAGTAACTGTATTAACTCCCAACTTACTGAACCCTTACTCTGTAATGGCACTATGTGAAAGGTTCTACATGCGTGTTTAAACTAGTTTAAACTTCAGGACCCCTCTGTAATGTGATGCCAGTACTGAAGTCATCCTTATAGGCAGAAATGAGGAAACTGGCCCATGATTACAAAGCTAACAGTGAAAGATGTGGAATTCTATCAAGTACTGTCTATTGCTAGAGTCTGAACTCTTCATCACTGCTATAGTACCTCGAAACTACTACCTTACAAAACATAACCATTTATCTTGAGAGTGAAAACTATAGCAGTTACTAAGGGCTAGCAGCATTTCTCAGCAGTCACGTTTTAGTGGCAAGTTGTAATCAGAGCTCTGAGTAGGAAGGTAAGATCATAGACTTACTTATCCGTAAGAAACTTAGAAATAGGGCCAAGTCCTGTTTACCATCTTCTTGCTATCAACTACTTTTTTCTTGTATATTATTTATCATTAATAAACTAAATTGAAGTAATTATAGCTAAAAGAAAATAAAGCTTATAGCTTTGAGCTCTTCGGTCTAAACACAAGAACACAAATGATTCTGTTAGCTGTTGGATAACATTGACAAGTTCTTACAGAACCCATTACTACGCTAGCAGAGGCAGTTTTAGCAGAAATGTCTGGGGTACCCCAGAAGAGTAATGACTGATCTAGTCCATTTTGTTTACAACAGAATGTTTCCTATTTTTTTTATTAGGGTATAATTGCTTTACAATGGTGTGTTAGTTTCTGCTTTATAACAAGTGAATCAGTTGTACATATACATATGTTCCCCTATCTCTTCCCTCTTGCGTCTCCCTCTCTCCCACCCTCCCTATGTTTCCTATTTTGAAGATTCCAAAATAAATCTCCCACTACCCAATATCAAGAGCAATTATTTCTGTATTGAATTTAAATAAATGAAACCAGGAACCATCATAAGTGTAAAGGTTTTGAGCTACTTGTGGTACATCATTCAGAGGCCCCTCTGGTGAAAAAGTCATGGGAAACCATTCCTAGTGACTTAAAAGTAGTCTCAGCTTTATCCGAATGTTCTTTAGACTCCTGCCTATGTGAGGGTATAGCATTGGGTGTAACTCTTCTTGTTTTCATCCTTATCCACCCTATTTACAAATGTGATTCCCTAGCATTTCAGCTTACAGTTACATTACCCAGATAGGGAATTTATAGAGTATTTCTAGGGTAATAAAATGAGCCATGTTCCATAAAGGTACACTGACAGTGAACCAAATAAAAGTGACACAACAGCTGCATGTTTGAAAACATCAAATTCTCTTATTTTTTAAAAAACAGAACGGTCAAGTGGTGTCTTTTGTTGAATTAAATGCTATATCTTGGTGTTAAAATAAATAGACTGATGAACACATTCTTTTGAGTGTCACTGTCTGTGAGGTACAATAAATTGCTTTCCCTGGATGAATTCCTGTGGGAATCTCACTTGTTTATAAAAATATGCTTTCTTTACAAATATTAAGGGTTCATTGATCTTTTATGTTTTGTGAAGTTTTGTTCAATTAGCACTTGAGGAAAATGTTTTAAAAAGAATGTGAGATAATGCATGTAAAGTTATAACTTATTTTATTATATTACAAAGATAGATAAATAGATGATAGGTAGATAGACAGACAGACTGATCTTTCTATCTGGTGTCCTTTTCTGTAATTCTTCTCATCTGATCAATAGCTTACTAAAGAAATAGAAAGATATTACACAGGATTTTTAAATTGGTCAATTTCTACTTTAAAAAGACTTCAATACTTTTCTAATTCTCCCCCTTTCAATCCTCAAGGTTACATCTGCAGTTATGCTACGTTACTGAGGTCATTCAAAGTAATATATGGACACTTTAGTATTTTCTATTCTCCACTGATGGCTTTACTGTCCTTTCTCCTGATTTGCTATAACAGAGCTGACTTACACGCATTCTTTGCGTGTCTCACTTCATCTCTGTTTTGCAGCGGCAGCTGCTTGCTTCTTAAGCATTTCTCCTCCTTTTACTTAGCACTTTATAATGCCAGTTGCAAGATCACCTTACAAATAAATGCAAACCTTCAGTGTTAATTCTGAAACAGCAAAAATAAATCAGTCAACAGAAGTCAATTTAATTATGAAGAAGTTTATACTTTTTAATCTTCAGTAGCCAGCCAATAGCTTCTTTGTCCGGTCTGTACTTTTTCTCTGGAGATCTGGACTTTGTATCTGGAAGCTTCCCATTTCTTCCTCTTCTTTCATGAGCTGGGAGAGTTAGAGAAATTACTGGAATCATCAACTAGGATGGTGGGAAAGGAGGAATTGGGTACACAAAATGCAAAGCAGGGATGTTCTTCTTGATCTGTGTGTGTGTGTCTATGTGAGAGAGAGAGAATTAAAAATAACAAAATCACTGTCTGACTATGATGATGACAGATGTGGAAACATCAACACAGTGAGACAAGGTATCTCATGTGAAAGAAGCAGCATTTTAATCAGGGGCAGGGAAGAATTTGAATTTATGGCTCTTTTTTCATCCAAATCCTTCCTGGATCCACAATATCTTTCATAAACTGCTGGAGGACAGTAAATAGGTACAACAAATTGAATATTTATGTCCTGATGTTGAGGCATGTATATTACCCAGAAATCTCACTCTTAGATATATTCCCAACTCTTCATAACAGTGCTATTCACAGTGGCAAAAACTTAGCAAATGTCCTTAAAATGCTGAGGAAGTAAATAAATCGTGGTAGATTCACACAAAATGTTATAACCATAGTCACAGACAAAAAGAACTAACAGTGACAAGCATCAATGTAGGTGAATTTTAGCAATAAATTATTGACTTGCAAAAAGAAGTCCAAGGTGGCACACAGCCCTTAAAGAAAACTAAACTAAAAATCATATCTGTTGATGGTAAAAATATAGACGCAATAAAAGCTATAAAACATGAAATGTTGGGAATGATAAATTTGAGATTCAAGATAGTGGTTATCTCAGGTGGGGAAAATATGGGAATAAGATTAGAAAACATATGATTAGATATGTGTTTTAGTTGCTAGGCTTTGCAAAAAATATTACCTGCAAAGTTTAGTGTGATAAAAGTCATTTATCATACTCATGGTTTCTGTGGATCAAAAATTTGGACATGGCATAAGATGACTTGTCTCTGCTTCCTAATGACTGTAACCTCAGATGGAAAGCTTCAAGAGGATAGGGTCATCTGAAGACTCATTCACCCACAGACTGGGTGACTGATGCTAGCTATCAGTTGGGACAATCAGTTCTTCTTCAAGTGGGTCTGTCCATGAGGACTCTGCATGGTATAGTTTGGGCTTCCTTACAGCCTGGTGGACTGTCTCCAAGTGGAAGTATCCACACAGAGAGCCACTTGGAAGCTAGAGAGTTAGGCACTTGGAAGCTAGAGCCACTTGGAAGCTAGAGACTTAGTCTTAGAAGTTAGACAGCATGTCCACATTATAGTCATCAAGGCAGTCACAATGTCCCAATCACGTTCAGGGTGGGCTGGGGGATAGACTCTTTTAAAACATCATTTAACACAAGGTTTTGGAACAACCCGGGGGACAAAAAACTTTGCTCTGATCATTTTTGGAAAATACATTCTGTAACATTCACTATGACCACGAAATTTAGATCCCTACCAAATTCAAAATATACTCACAACCTCCTCAAGACCCTTTCAAAGTCTCAGCCCATTATGTCATTGGGCTCGGGCTCAAGGATGAGAATGTCATCCTCTAGATCAGGTCCAGTGTAAATTAGGTATAAAGATGGTGCTATTGAGAAAACTTAGAAAGGAGCTGCAAAATTTAAGAACAAAATTTTACTACAATTTATTAATGCCTGATGGGTGTATATGAGGCCTATATATGAAAACACAATGAGGAGTAAGGACAGAGCTAAGGGTCACAGGCGAATGGTAAAGTGGGCCTGTGAAGTAGTGAGGTCAGAGGGAAGAAGGGAAAGAGAGAAGAATGCTTAGCAGATCCAAGCACAGTGTTCAGAAGGGCAAGCTGACTCCAACTGGGTCTGGCCCAGGGGAACCTAAGGAAACAGGCTGGGTGTGGCCATGCCAGCCGTGTGTAGAGGAAGGTCATAGATCTGGGCCCATCTTCGTTTCGGAGCAGGATAGTTCTCACCAAGGCTGTGGACCAGGACCGGAGTCAGGAGACCCCACCGGGGCTGCCCAGTTTCATGATGGGCCTCGATCAGAGAAGCGAGCCACAGGCAGAGCCAATCTCAAGTCCAGCAAGTCCTCTCTAACACTCTTGGCCCTCTGAGGCTTGCCCTCAAGCGTCCCTGCTGCTGCCCATCACAGCGCATGTCCCACTGTAGTGCAGTTGCTTAGTTACTGTCAGAAACGCAAACTGAGGGCAATAACATGTCCACTTGTTCGTTGCCACATCCCAGAGCTTTACCTACTGTAAGCCACCATCTGGAACTTAATTAGTATAGCGTGATGAACATAAGTTCTGCAATACAATTAACTAGAGGTTGGGGAGGGTTGGGGGGATAATGGAGTGTAAGAAAGGAGAGTAGGAAAGTACAGGTGTGGGTTTGGTGGGAGCTCACGTTGATTGAGTGAAAGCTGGAAAAATAGTTAAACTTCGCAGGGGGTGACCACAGTTGTTGAAGGCGTGCGTGTACGTGCGTGCGTGTGTGTAAATGTATTTGTGAAATGTGAAAAGGTTTGCTTTTGAGGAGTGGAAAGGCTGAGCAGGGTGTATATCAAGCTCAGCAAACAGGGTAAGATTGGTTTCAAATTCAATATGTATTTGGTCAAAATTCGCTCAGACATAGGGTGATGTATATGATTTCATTGACTGAGAAACCTAAACCCGAGGTCTTCTGAAATCTGGGCATATACTGTTCCAAACACAGCAATCATGTTCCTTAGGTCTCCTCTTTTGGTGTACTTAAGGAAATTGATCTTATCTATTTGGGTGTTCGCAAATGACCTGCTACCAAAAATACTTGGGAGGAGACTAAAAATTCGCAACTAAACCTTATTGTAATTTCTTATTGCCTGAAGATTGTATACGAGGTCTACCTATACATTCAAAATCACTAATATGTCAAGGGTGACCCAACTGTATAAACCTGGTAAAGATATTCATTCATATTATGCAATGAAACTCATTACCAGAAATATAAAGAAGGTAGAGTCCTTTTTAGCAACCCAGAAAAGTGGTATTGCTCATATGTCAGCATACGATGAGTACAAATTAGCCAGCATGCAATAAAAGTTACTAAATTATCATGGATCTGATAATTCCATAATTGGCTCAGAAGTGTAGAGATATATCATGAATGACCATTTTCAGGTGTTTTCTTTATTTATAAACTAAAATCAAATGCTATACAAAAAGACTGTTCAGCATTAAAATAACAGTAAATAAAGAAGGAACTCACATCCCTTCCTTTGAACTATTAAAATGACATCGGAAAAATTTGATGAAAGAAACATGCAAATTGCACCTTTTCTCAGAGGAGCCTGACTGGCTGTGGATATCTGGGAAAGCACAGCCCTGATTATTCTTCCCCATAACACAAAAATTCTCCTGACACCATCTGTCTGTCCTCACCTACCACACATATCTGCTCCATTCTGAGAAAATGTCTCTCGGCAACTTTCTTCTCATGAAACAAAGTTATGAAAATAAACTAGCATTATTCATGAACATTTCACCAGTCTGAAACAACATGTGCAAAATAAAAATAAAATTTGGAAAACCACATCTCAGGGAAAGCACAAATTCAAACCATGATGGGGAAAAAAAAGAAAGAAAAGAGTAGTCAGCCAACCCCATAATAATTCTAAAAAAGTTTCTTCAGTTGAAGGCAGGCTCGCTTGCTTCTCAAGCCTGAGGTTGAGAGGGTATAACCCTTTTTTGCATTACATGAAATAGCTTCTTCTCAAAAAAAAAAAAAAAAAAACAAAACTCCACACTTGCTACACAGCCCTTGTGGTTAGCCTTGAAGCACAATTGGAAGGCACTCAAGACATTCAGAAGAATACATTTGAGTGAACTAAATGACTTTAAAGGAAATCAGAAAATGACCTCCAGAGCAGTCATCTTCATAGAGATATTTGTATTTTAAAATTGCAGAAAATTTTGCTGTTTATCAAAGCTGGAAAGTAAAAGCACCGGCTGGGGTTGAGTTTCCTGTCTCCTGGGAAAAGACTTCCTCCACACATACTTAGTTTTTCATAAATCCTGTCTTGAGGTGAGCATTATTTCTGGTGATTTCTATCACTTTTCCTGCTTCTGACAGCATAAGCGATGCTTTTCAGAGTGGAAATGACCCAGTCTGGCCCTTAAGAAGCTTACACTCTAGCAGCTTTCAAGCTCTTTTCATATCCACCCTAGGAAATACATTTTATATCACAGTCGAGCAGTCACACACATGCACATGTACACATACCCAAGAGAATATTTCTATTTCTGAGTTGAAGAACAACCGGTAACAATGAAATTTCATTAAAAATATTAGAATTAAGAGAAAAATCTCTCCCCTAATTTTCTCTTCTTCCTCGTGATTACATATTTACCATGTAAGTAAATATATAAATCAAGGAGCAGAATGCATCTGTATATCACAAAAAGGTGTACATGCAAACATAACAAACAATTTTGGAAGCACATTAGATAACTAATTAGGTTGAAAATTAAGTTTCATGATTAACTAACTCCAGGCCCACCCAAGATTTCGTGAGGCTCTTTAGAACCTTCATACTTTCTAATTTGCTGAGCAACACAAATTTGAAATTTTTATGCGAATGATTGCAACCTAACAATCTTTGAAAATTAAAGGAGAGGAACAAACTATTTCTATCATTTATTGACTATTTGCTCTGTGGTAGGCACTGTGTTTTGCCCTTTACATATACTATTTCTTTTAGACTTCATAACAAGACCATGAGCAGGGAATATTAATTGTCCATTTCACAGGTAGGAAAGCAAAGACTCAGAGACATGAAGTGACTTGCTCAAGGTCAAAAATATTATAGGTAGCAGAGAAAGAATCCAAACTCAAGACTGTCTGGCTCTGAGGCACATCTGCACACCTGTCCCTAGCAGCCCATGAGTAGCAGATGGTCACATGTTAAGCCATGCACACACATGCATCAAGTTGCAAAATAGGTATAAACTTGTTGATCCAACAGAAATCTCTGTCACACATGCCCAACTGAAAACCACAGAAAAGGTAGAATGAGAGACAAGAGAGGATGCCATCAGTAGGTGTTATAGTTGGCATGTTCACTTCTTAAAGTGTGTCAACCGTGACACAAAAGTTCAGAAACTTATGCCTCTTGCAACACTGGGTTTTTTTTTTTTTTTTTTTTTTTTGAGATTTTATACTTGTACCATGTATGAAATAAGATTTCAGTTTTCCTCATCTTCAGTTTTCCTTATCTTCTCTCTCTCTCTCTCACTCTCTCTCTCTCAGTCTCTCTCTCTCTCACACACACACAGATGCACCCCCCCCCAAACAAGTGCTTTCCCTGACTCATTTTGAGCAACGTGAGTTGTCACATTTTCCTAATGTTCTTTTTCTTCTGGGATTTTTTTTCACTGATGCACTGGCTGCCTCTTTGTTTTTAAGGAGGGATACAAGCTTGCAGAAGTCCTCAGTTTAAAAAGCATGTTGTGAAATATTTTTCTTAAAAAGAGAAACAAAAATGTTCTTTTTCTGAGATCAGTTAAACAACTTCTACTAAGTAATAGAAAGACTTGGATTTTATATTTTCTGTTTCCACCAGGATTAGATTAGACTGGCTCATGGATAGGACCATGTTGTTACATCCAGGTAAATGCCACAGATTCAATTCTAAATCTAAGCTTAGTTGCATATTTGTATATGAATGTACATCTTTGGATGGATTTGCTTTTGTTCCCAGTCACTGGAAGATGAAATGTGCTTCCCAACCAATTGAGAATCATTTACAAATTCAACCCTTCTATTTTCTCCTTTCTTCCTTCTTTCTGCCCTTCTTCCCTCCTCACCACTTTAGGGCTTACAGAAATCATATTTGTAGACAAGAGAAGAACTCTGTTGGTATACGAGGGATTAATTTAATTATGCAAAATAGGAAGATGCTCTTTGCATTGGGTCTTCTGGGCTTGAAACAATGCCATTAATCAGACTCTCATAAGAGTTATTTCAGATTTCTCAAAACATCAACTTTCCTAGCTTTGTTCCTCACATAAGTTCTAAACCCTTTTTCTTCCTACCTTGTATTCAGAAAGTAATGATTAGGAACTGTTGAAATCTTTACATTATCTTAGTAATGTGCCAATTAAAGAAGGTGTTTTATCCCGATTACAAAGATTTGTCTGAGGTGGCCACCACTTTGTTAAGGCTGTTTTGTGGACATCTTCATAATTAATGGAAAAATCATTAGGAATTCAGTCTTTATTAACCCCTATAGCTGCAGGGGCCCATTTCATCTTAATTGCATTCATTTGGCACTGGCAGTATTATACAGCATAATCACTAATAAATGATCTTTTAATTTGTACCAATCAACGGAGCTTGCTTTCATGCCAATATTCCTGTTTCTTTGATGTTGACCTGTCTTGATTTTTGATCATTTGGGTTTAAGATGATTTACTGGAAAATCAATATCAATACCAGAACTGCTTGTATTCATACGTCTGTGGTTAGGTTCTATTTGAGTGTATGTTGATTGAAATAAGTAGTGCTTGATTACCCATTCAGATGAGGGGGGGAAAGAGCATAATGAAGTTGGGAAATCTGGTACTGTATTCTTATTCAAAGGAAAATAATTAGAAACTGTAGGGAAACTGAAGATTCGGGAGAGCAGTAGAGGTAACACTTCAGATGCCACTAATTAAGCAACTTTGTCTGCCATCTCCTAAAGGCCTTCACCAATAGCGTAATATGCTATTACACATTAGCAAGGCCAATGGGGGCTTTGGTTACACTTGTTAATGGGAAACCCCGAGACAGTTTCTCTCATTATCCCCCTGTCAGCACTGTCTCTGCAGTGTAAAGTGGTCGTCATTGTTCTGTGGGTCAGCTAACCAGAAACCAAGCTACTGTAAAGAAACATTCTGCAGCTAATTGAAAATGACTGAAAAAAATCCCCTTATCATCCAGTCACCTCTCTTTATTTGTGGAACAATGGAACATATATGGACTACGTGGGGAAAAACGAAAGTTCAGGCTATGACATTGAATTTTTCCTGACTAATACAACTACAAAGAGGTCTTTGAAGATAATTCCAGGGGAAAAATCCACTCACTTTTTTAAAAGATAATGACAGTCAGACAGAAGTTAGTGCAGAATACTTTATGTTTATATGATTCCCTTCACTAGAGGAACTCAAAGCTTTTCCCATGGAACTGCTGAAATCCTCATTATCCTAATGAGCGAATGGCACAAAACTGGAAAAACTACAAGGAACCTGAAGTTTCATCACATATTCTAAGCTGGGCTCTTTGCCTGGACTCATAAATACAATTTAGTGTAGGGTATATCACTTTAAGTAACTCAAAACCTGGAAATACAAATTTGTAGGAAAAAAGCCACATCAGGTCTTTTATACATGAAGGAAAGAGGAAAGAAGAGGGAGTGGAATAATTCCTATGTTTAGAGTATTCTTGGCTTTGCAAATGATTCAATTCACTGTTATTTTCCTTAAATTGTAGGTTTCCAGAGTACATTTAAAATATGATTCAAACGAATAGTCAAAGTGATAGACAAAATGTGATGATCACATGTCTTAAACAAGGAATGCTTAATTCAGGTATCTTAATTTGGGAATGGAAGTTGTCTATTCCATCATCTCCAGGAAGATGCAGCAATGCTCCATGTAACAGCAGGCCTGAACAACTGAGCTCTTATCATTCATTCAACACTACCTTCAACCAGCATTTACTGGCAATTGCTCTGTTTCAGGCAAGGTTACCAGGCACTGGAGATACAAAATGAATTAGATATGACACTTCACCTTAATGAATCCCCAATCTAGGAGAGGAAATAATGACCAAAATTCAGTGTAGTAACTGAAACAAACTACATACAGCAAGCTATAGGTAGTAAAACCATACACAGAGGCAAGATAATTAAGACAACCTGGGTGGGGGTACGAAAAGTTTCTATGAAGAAGTGGCATATCAGCTGAGTTTTGAACGAGGCACAAAGGTGGTGGGAGCAGGGAGTAGTTGTCTTTGAGCATATTTCACAGGCTTGATGAGCAAAGAAGAGAAGCAGTAAATGACATGTCGTAAGCAGAGTAGCACAAACAAGCCATTCAATAAGGCAGGGGATAGAGAAAAAAGAGGTTGGAGAGGTAGACAGACACATGTTTCCTGTCTCCTCTGAACTTATAAGATTTGAGAAACAGAGGAGTCAGCTTTGAATGTAGATAGATCACTCTGGCCAAATGGAGGGCAGATGTTCTGAGGAAGGGACCAGAGATAAGACTACTATTAGTCAGCCTCTTGTTTCAGTAATCCAGACAAGAGATGAAAGGAGCTTGAATTGAATGGTAAATGCAGGAGACATCAGTTTACAATGTGAAACTGTTCAAGATAAGTGTGATTAAGATCCTTGGGGAGGATGTCCGAAGTAAAAAGGAGTGTGCTAAGGATGGAACTGGGGCAACAAAGTCTTACAGGTAAGGAAAGAAAAGGAATTCACAAAGGAGTCAGAGAAGAACAATTGGAGATAGAAGAAAAACCATGGGTGTGAGGTACCATAAATTCCAGGGAGATTAAAGACTTTCAACATAGAACAAATAACCAATCAGGTAAAAAAATGAAGGGAAAACTACACTCAAGTAAAGTCTTTAGAATATTTATTGCATTTAGTTTAAGGTATATTAGTAACTTAATGAGAATAATTTTATAGGAGTTGAGAGGGTAAGACCTAAAGTTATGGCAGCAAAGAGATGGGAATGGTGGGTGTGGGTGGACAAGTCTTCAGAGAAATTTATGAAAAACAGAAGGTCAAGCTCTGTCAGCAGCTAATTATGAATCAAGGGAACACTTTCTAGGATGAGAGACTTGAACGTGTTTTCAGGCTGAGGAAAAGGCTCTGGCAACCCAATACAGAAGGGCTGAAGATTAAGCTAAGAGTAGGAATAAAAAGAAACTGAGGTGCTTGGGAAAGAGCAGTTCGGAGGATAACATAAGTACCCAGCCATAATGGATGGAAAAAGAAATAGGCCAGACTGGATAAAATGATAGATTAAGAAGGTTTCTGTATGATCAGATTGTTGGTGAAAGTAACAAAGAGAAAGATCTGAAAGGATGGGAATTATCATTAGGGAGCCAGATCTTTTCCAGACCTTTGAAAATGGTCTGCTAAGTTCCTGGTAATGCAAGGTTAGTTTGTAGACTTCAAAGGAATTTAGATTAACTAGGCAAGTCCACATTTCTTGACTTCACCCAGGCTTATTGAGATCCCCTGAGATCTAAATCTCTAGAAGTTTCTAGACTGAATGGACCCCTCACATTTGGGGCATCAAAGGTAACTAAGGACCAATTACTCTAGATCATCACATTCTACACTGTTTTCTAACTTCCTGAGATGTCAATAAGTAGTTGTAATCCCACCTCCTCAAGAAAAAAAAAGTGTGGAAAAGTTTTAGAAACTCCGGGTTCAACTCAATTAGCAGGTATTTATTTTTTACTGAAAAACTTCCCAGGGCCTTTAATAAGCTCATGCGCATTGTGGTTCTCCAAGAGGAGAGGAGAGTCTGTTGTTTCCAAGCTTTATTTGATGAGAACACATTTTGATCCACAGAATTAATTGAACTGGTTGCAGAGCTAGTGGGAAACAATGCACAGGGCTTTCATTGAAAGAGAACATCTTTGATTTTAAATGCTGGTTTCTTTCAATTTAGCTTTAAAGTTCAATTCGAGTTAGTGAAGTAGAGCAAGTTAGTTAAGATAACTATAGTCATGTTTCTTAATTTTAACAGCATGTTGATTTCATTAAATGTTCATCATATATGAGCTGTGATGGTTGCTGAGAGGTAGCAAGGACATTGAGTTGTTCTGGCCTAGGGGGAAGGGAAAATGGAAATAGCATGGTTTGTACACTCAGAGAGTGCTTACCAACTTCTTCTCTCAGGATACATGCCTTCTGCTCCAGCTCACGTCAGGAGTTTTACCATAATATTCCTTCTTGTGAAATCTTTTTTTCTGCGCATTTATTCTTCCCGGCATGGATGAGACTTCCATGTGTTCTGCACCTGTTTTCTTTTAATTGACATTTATGTTCTTCTGGTCCTGAAAATAGCAGTTCATGTTGCTATTATCTGTGCCATTTAAAATATTAAATACTTCAACTAACTCTACTCAGGTGATTTTTTTTTCTAGACCTCACACTTGCAGGTTCCAGGTGGTCCTCAGACTTCCTGTCTTCAACCTTGCCACGTTTTCAAGCTCAGCAATATCTCCTGCAATTTCTTTAGTTTGACACGGTCTCTGAAGAGCACCATCGACTGATGGTCTCGCAGTGTTTTACGTGTGCTCTAATTATCTAGGTCTGCTTGTCTTTGAAATGACTTTCTAAAGTTCTACAGAGAAGTCGTCCTGCATTTTTGAGACTGTGTCTCTCTAAAATGTATGTCAAAGTTCTGATTTTCTTAGTAACAAAATCAAGACTTTGCTATTTTTAAGTTATGACTTTAAACGTTCTTTTTAAGAGCTTGATTAAAAGTTATACTGTTAATGGAGATTCATCATTTTCTTCAATTTAATAAGGTCTCATCTGAGGTTATGTTAAAAATATGGCACTACCTCACTAATAAAGTTCTTGAAAATTGTTTTTTCCTGTCACTAAAATACACATTGCCATCACTGTTATTGAAAAGTTTTTTAGAGCACCAAAGGACCACACTTTGCTAGAAATTTCAACAAAACCTGATTCTATCCATTTAGCATTTTCCTGTTATCTCTTTTGATATTTAGAATAAAATGTGAATTAAAAATCAGGGAAACTGCCCACCCACACCCTCTCTCAAATCTGTAAAACCATTACAAAACTGTAAACTTCAGCCATTTCCTTATTAGAACACTTCCAAACAATGAGGAATTATTTAAAACAAACAGACAAACAAAAAACAGCAACAAGACAAAAACAAAACCTAGCGTTAGAGGATACTCAGGCAAAATGAAGCATGGTTATCAATTAGAGATTAAGGTGAGATTTTTCATATATGTTTACACGTTTGGATATCTGATCTTTTTGACATGGCATTTAAAAAAGCAGAATAGAAATGTGTTGACTTTTTCATTCATTTTATTTATAATAGCTTTATTTGTCATATACCATTCAACAATACTATAAGCCCACAAAATACAATCAAAGCTATCAGGTTTACGGAAAGCATCTGGACAGCAAGGTAGGACACTCTTCACCCAAGTTTCCCCATGCAAAGCAGACGGGTTGTCACCTTGCCTCATCTTCTTGGAGAGAGCTGCTCACTTAATTGCTTATTTGCCCCCTGCCTGACCAGTGGAAGAATAACCTTTCTAGGGCATTCCTCCGCAATTCTGTGTGATTTGATCTTTCTTTGGTGACCTGGGCCACGCCATCCCAATATGAGAAGAAGCAGCAAATTGAAGTCAGACACTTATTGGAATGAAACTCTCATTTTAAGAAGAAATTCACATCTATTTAGCTTGACCTTGGAACTTGAATTAAATCTTTAGACACTCAACTTTCTCCAGGGAAGTGTGAGGTTTATATGAATTTGAGTGTATTAAAGCTAGTCTGGCTCTGATCTATGTACCAAGTTGGTTAATTTTTCATTTAAAGGACAAAGGGTTTCACTGGAACTAATTTAACTGACTTAATTTGTGATATTCACATACCAGTTTATATTCTAAACCAAGAGAGGTTTTTTAAAACCATTAACATGTCATTAAAAAAACATAATACGTTTGCTGATTGATGTTTTGAAGGCAGCCACAGTTGCCTATGGCTGGGGACTTCTGACACAGTTCATTTTTTGCCTTTGCTACTAACCAATTGTGTGACCCGATATGAGGTGCTTCACCTTTCTCTGATTCACTCTCTGACTAATAAACTGGGGTTATAATAATTCCCTCTTCTATCTTTCTCAAAGGGGTATACTGAGAATTAACAAGTTAACAGTCATAAAACACATCAAAATGATCAGTTAAAAGGCAATATATTAGGACTTTCATGTTATGGAAACATATTTGAAATTCATTTTTTTTTTTTACCAGGAAAGATTACTGCTCGGAGATTTATCACATAAGTAAATATAAGCATAAATTGGCTTGTTTTGTACTTAATCTGCTAATGTATATGGATTTGTAAGAACCCTGAATTAACAAAAACAAAAAAATCAAGTGCACATTTGAAGATTATATTCACAATATTTCTTCTTAAATAATCTTTTCCGTATCTTTTTACTGCTTGAAACATCTCTTGATTAACCCTACCTACTTCATTCCATCTCTCTTGGACTTTGTTGCTCAAAATTCAATATTTACATTTGTTTTATTCTATATGAGCTTCGTAAGAGTTTTAAGGTTATTTCCAATAATTGTTCTTTCCTCTTATCAAGCTATATAGTCTCTATGTCAGAGCCTGGGTACCTGTTTCCTTTACTTTCCCTCAGTTCCTCTATGACTGGACCACAGTAACACTCAAGAAATGATGTTTGCTAATTACACACAAACAGGGCTGGAGTTTGAACTTGATGGATTCAAAAAACATGGATTACCCCATGATACAAAAAGAATAGGCGCTTGTCTTGCAGTTACTTTAAAGTTCACAAATGTGATTTTGTTACACTTAAATGACATACATTTTTACACAATTATTTTTGCAATTGTATTGTTGATAAAACACCAAAAAATGATAATTACATTACCAGTTGAAAATTATAGTGATATTTACCAGGATAAATCTTGCTGCCTTAAAAACAATGAAATATGTGGGTATTGGAAAGAAAGGAGCTTACGAGAGGAGGAAATTGTGGCACAGGGTAGAGAGTGATAGAAGCACAATGATATTTTAATTTTCAACGGATAAATTCAGCACCATCTATTCAAATATAAAGGAAATGATTAGTATGTTAAGTACCTATAATATAAGCTCTCAAGCATTCTTTTCAAAAGGAAGGAATAGTAGAAAACAAAACTCCTAATTAACGCACAAATGTGAATGAAGGGGACATGGTATAGCACCTAGTATGACATTGTTATTTTTTGTTTTGTCTTTATTTTTTAAATTTATTGCCTCATTATAAAGATCTAAATAGAACAGAGAAAATCTTTCTATAATTAAATAATAAGAGAAATGCCTGATGTTATTTATTTTGTCACTAAAATCCTTGGAGAATTTTCCAAGAGTTAGTTATTCAATTAAACAAAAGGAAAGAAGCTCTCAGACTTCTCTGTCCAGTTGATACTGCGAGTCTATCTTCTCTTAACATGGAGGAAACAGTCCCCAGGTCTGTAGCTCTCAGCATGAGCTTGCTGTACAGAGTTTAAAATACATTTTGGTGTCAAAAGCATCACGAATAACAGCACTGATAAGATGGAGATAAAATGTATCTGAGTATTATGCCAAAATAAAAAGACAAGGGTCATTCTCCAATTCTTGTTGATTTAAATTTTTTAAAATTCATTTACTTCATAAAGTTTGGAAATACATTTGCACAAAATTGGGCAAAGCATTCTCTTACTTTTTTCTGTATTTGTGGTTATAACAAAATTCTTATTTCTAATGTATGTTTTCTCCATGTTTCAATCACTCCTAATTTTTTCTTTGACTAGTTTGTTTTTTTTGGTTGAGGGAGAGGTACGCGGGCCTCTCACTGTTGTGGCCTCTTCCGTTGTGGAGCACAGGCTCCGGACGCACAGGCTCAGCGGCCATGGCTCACGGGCCTAGCCGCTCCGTAGCACGTGGGATCTTCCGGAACAGGGGCACGAACCCATGTCCCCTGCATCGGCAGGCGGACTCTCAACCACTGCGCCACCAGGGAAGCCCCGACTAGTTATTGATCACATTTTTTTCCTTTTTCAGAGGGGAAGCTTTTTGACCTATTTTACAATTTCAATCAGTTTATCTTTTGCTTTTATCTCAATTAATTTTTTTCTTAGTTATCTTTTTCTAATTCCTAAATATTAATGCTCTAAATTTTCTTTTGAGTGTAGCTTCAGCCGTGTCCTACAGGTTCTGCTGCAAAGTATATTCATACAATTTATTTTCTATATAATCTCCAATCCAGTATGTAGTTTCTTTTTTTTATTTTTTACTTTTTCTTTATTTTTTTTTTTTTTTTTTTTTTTTTTTTTTTTTAATGCGTTACGCGGGCCTCTCACTGTTGTGGCCTCTCCCGCTGCGGAGGACAGGCTCCGGACGCGCAGGCTCAGCGGCCATGGCTCACGGGCCCAGCCGCTCCGCGGCACGTGGGATCCTCCCAGACCGGGGCACGAACCCGTGTCCCCTGCATCGGCAGGCGGACTCCCAACCACTGCGCCACCAGGGAAGCCCACTTTTTCTGTATTTTTAAAGAGATTTCATATTTAAAAATTTCCAAGTTATAGGAATTTTTGCCTATGATTTTATTATTAATTTCTAGTTTTACTACATTGTAATCATAGAATGTAATCAATATTAGTTGTACTTTTTTTTAACTTGAAATGTAGTTGATTTACAATGTTATGTTAGTTTCAGGTGTACAGCACAGTGATTCAGTTTTTTATATATGTTTTATATATATATATATATATGTTCTTTTTCAGTTTCTTTTCCCTTATAGGTTATTACAAAATATTGAGTATAGTTCCCTGTGCTGTACAGTAGGTCCTTCTTGGGTTATCTATTTTATATATAGTAGTGTGTATATGTTAATCCCAACCTCCTAATTTATCTTTTTTTTATTGTGGTTTTCTCTATGGTCTGATTTTAAGTATATATTCATATATAGTCAATGGGCACATGAAAACTAAGTAATTTCAAGTACACAATTACCCCTATCGCTAATCTTAATTATATTTATTTTTTATCTACTTGTTTTGCTAGGGGCTGAGTTGTGTTCCCATAGTTTATTATAATCCTGATGATCTTTCCCTTACACATTTTGATGCTCTGACCTTTGGCACATCTCTATTACAGTTATGTTTTTATTGTGACTTATACCCTTATCATTACAAAGTTGGTCTTTTATAATGCATTTTTCATATATTTAAGCCATTTTAGAAGTTGAGATCCTGGTTTTCTCTCCCCTCTTCCTCTTCCTCTTCTTACTCCTCCTCTTCTACTACCTTAGGTCTTTGTCATTTCTTTTATTTCCCAACTCTCTGAGATATTCTGTTAGTTTAGTGTCTTATATACCACATAAAAATGAATTATGTTATGCCATCCAGCAATACTCTATTTTTAAAAGGTAAATGCCTTCTATTTCTATTTTACTATAGCAGGTATTTTGTCTTAAGTTTATTATTTTATGTAATGATTTTTGTTGTTATTGTTTTTAAACCCCCATCCCCCCAGTAACTTTTTAAGTATATACAAAGGTTTTATTCTTGGACTGATTTTAGCACCTAGAGGAGTGGAAATAAAAGAACTTGATCAATATCTTTTTTGTTGAATGAGTAACAAAAAGTAATAGAACCCTATTCACTGATTTAACTTCCTGCAAGTATATAACCTCACTCTAAGTAAACTTACATCTTTTCCCAGCAACCTTACATAAAGAAAATGAGTAGCCTTACATTTTCTTCCACCTCCCCTTCCTGACAATCTTCGATATTTTGTTAGGTATATTATTTTTAAAATATCAGTTTCCACTTAGCTCTATACCAATAATTTTACACCACAGATTCCTCATTCTCAAATTCCTTATTTTGATTAATGGCTAGGTATTTTCATTAAATAGTTATTTTCAAAAAGATCTCTATATTCTTTATTTTGGGGTTCTTGAAGGTTTTGAACATCTTTCTGTTGCTTTTATGCATAGACCATAATTGGACTGGTCATAACCTTTTAGGGTCAACTTTTTAAGTTGTTTAAGTTGTTTTTTCAGTGTGCAATGACCATTCATTCATTGTCTTTGGAAATTTAATGTGCCTGTGAACACTTTTGGCCATAACTTTTAGAGATTATTTAATATTTCTGGTCCTTTTTCTCATATGATGAACTTTTTTATCTTTGCAGTTAAATACAATTATTAGAATATATCTGAGTGTTGATTGTTTTAATAATGCACTTCCCCTCCCCCCAAAATCTCATGTGGCATTCAGATATCCCATATTCTATTTTCTTTATTTTCTTTATTTTTTTAAAAAAAGTTTTCTTCTATTACAACTTTATTTCTGTTCCACTTGCTTTGTTATCTTCTTTAGAGACAGGAGTATGTATACATGGGATATTCTTTAACTTTCTCCAATATCTATAATGTTCATTTTAATTCTTTTATTCTCTTTGTTCTTTTACATTCTGTCTTATATAATTTTTTCAAGCTTGAACTGCATGGCACTGTTTGCAGCAGTATTTATTCTGTCTTTATGCTTCATCTTGTAGCTTTAATTTATGAAATGGTTTTATTGTTTGACTCAATTTCTCTTCTGAGTTCTGTTAGCTTATGTGTTATATTCTTCTAGTGTGTTATCATTGTTTCTTTTTGCTTTTATATCTCATTTAAGACTTTTTAGTAATAATTTTCTCCTTAAATTATGAGAATAAAGACAAATATTTGTCTGAAGTTTGTTATTTACTGTAGCTATTCTTTTTCCTTTTGTACTTTTTTTGCCTGCACATGTTTTGTTATGTGCTTTCTCTTCTTTTGATGATATGTATACAAGGTAATCTGTGAGTTTCTTTTCGAGTGTTAGCCCTGTTTGAAAGGGGCTGTTCTATCCAGGCCTACTATGTACTAAAGAATAATGTGAGAGGAATAGGAAAAATGGAGTGAGTTGACCAACAGCTGTGCAGACCTGCATGTGTGTGGATGTGTTAGTAATTTATAATTTGTTTCCCCTCCAAGTACTTTCTTAAAACCCAGTTTTAAGAGAAAATTAAAATACCATATATTTATCATTCATCTTTACAAAATTTTTACCTGTATTATTTGTTAGTATGTCAACCAACATGTTTTGAACACTTATCATGTACAAGATCCCATAGAATCTATTTCATGTTTAAGAGTATCCACAATTTTGTGAAAACGGAAAGTAACACTCAACAGAACCCATGAGAACTGAGTTCCAGATATAGATTTGCCTAAACTAAGATTTTCTTTTAGCCTGAGAAAATTATTTAAATTCTCTATATTTCTGATTCTTGAGAAGTTTAGGTAAGATAATCACTAACTCTTTACAAATTGAAATCTCTTGATACTTGGAAACAGAGATAGAGAAAGCCGCTGAAGTCTTTGAAAGATTTTATTCAACCTATGATGATTATCATATCAACAAAATAGATTAAAAAACCATGAAACTGGGCTTCTCTGGTGGCGCAGTGGTTGAGAGTCTGCCTGCTGATGCAGGGGACACGGGTTCGTGCCCCGGTTCGGGAGGATCCCACGTGCCGCGGAGCGGCTGGGCCCGTGAGAGCCATGGCCGCTGAGTCTGTGCATCCAGAGCCTGTGCTCCGCAAGGGGAGAGGCCACAACAGTGAGAGGCCCGCGTACCGAGGAAAAAAAAAAAAAAAAAAGAAACTTTTATTTATACATTTAAACAATTCTAAACTCAGAAAATAGCTAGGTATGTTTTCCTCACTTACTGCTGGCCATGTTCACATGTCTTGGAAATGCCACATCATAGAGGGTATCAGTAGAGTAAGAAAGCTTTGCTGAAGTTTGGACTTATCTCTGTATTTTCCCCATAGAGATTTATCTTTTTGCATTCTCAAATCAAAGAATCGAAGTAAGCCAAAAATAGAAATTTTTTATTACAACCAGAGATCTTTCTTTGCTAAATGAATATTAACGTCAAAATTCAGAGAAAAGTTATATATTGCCAAACAGTAAGTTTGGCTATTGAAAAATAAACCATAACTCGAAGTTCTTTGCCTTAATCTGTAACTGTCTCTGTGTTACGTTTTGAAATGCCTCGTGGTGTCTTATGTGTCATTGAAAAAAATACAGATACTTTAAAACCCACAAAAAAGACAACCAATAAAAGATCTACATTTGACTTACACTGAAAGCTATCAGAGAAAGAAATTACAAAAGAAGAACCCATAATTTGATGGGAAAGAAGGAGAAGAAAAAGCAAAGAGATTCTGATAGGTCACTTTCTCATACACGAGCATTTAGTCTACAGTAATCTTCCAGGACTGTCAGATTTGATTGAAAGATAAAGCAACATTTCTTCTTGCCACAATTTATAGCATGTATCCATTAGGAATAATTATGGTTGCATGATTTTGCTAGCTGTTATCTCTACAAGTGTTACTAATGGTTTTATCAATTACTCCCTGTCCAATAACGGCATGGTTGTAACCTAATTTAAAGACACTCTATCACCAGGCTGATTTGTGTAGTAGTAAATGACAGCATTTGAGACACCAGCCAAATGACTCACTTCAGTGACTTAGTTAGTCTCTAATAATTAACAATTAGTAGGTACCTAGAGAAAGCTCAAGAGACTGGAGCTCCCACGTTTCTCTTTCTTATCTAAATACAAGAAGTTAGAGAGACTTCAGTGATTCATATTAATAAAATTGAAGGCCTCTGAGGGTTTGAAGAACATGTGTATATAAGAGAGCGCTGTTAATAATTCCTATTTAAAATGAAAGAAATGGGGGGGGAATGCGTGTTCAAAGGCTGTGTCTTTGAACCGCATTGGAATCTGTAGATATGTTAAGACCCACAAGTAGAAAAATTACTAAATATTTTTTTCCAGGCATGTTAGTGCTTCAGTTCGGAAGTAAAGCCAATGTGCTAAAAGGGGAATAGTGTTGGCAAATTTGTGCTGTTTCTTGAACTTTAAAGGGAAAATGCTGGATGTGCAAAAATGAAGCACTTCATTACAGATCATTAGTGTGAACTTTATGTACAGCTGAAGGCTCAGAAAGGTATTGTCTGCTTAGTACTAGCTGAGAAGAAATTTGAAATCCCCGTCATTTTTTAATGAATGTAAAAGATGATTTTTTTCTCTAAAGGTGTTATCTCTAAGGATTTTTTCAAGTAAATCAGCCCATTTTGAACGTCTAAATAACAGCCTGAATTTTCAGCCTTAAGTGGACTACGTTTTCTGAAAGTGGTTTGATTTCTCAGGGTGAAAGATGGTGAAAGTGAACTACAATGCATGGAGGACCAGGGGTCTTGCCCTGTGGTGCCCTTCTGCGGAATTCAATAGTATACTTGGATCTAGCTTGATGAGACAAAGTTGCTTTGGGATAATTCATTAATCAGGTTACTGTGTCAGACCTTAGTACCTTAAGCCCTTCAGGTAAACCATGAATTTAAGATAACAATCAATTTACAAGAAGAGTGGATCAGGTAGAATGATGAAGGGTTTCATTCAACACTATCATGTCATTGCCAGCGATACCAGAAGACCCCAACCTGTAGAGAAAATGGGTGCTTTGCTTCATTCTGTACTGGATTGTTCTCTGTACTCCCTGTGAGGAACAGGTGTGCAGAGCCAACGACAAAAAACATATTACAGCCTTGAGGTTTTAGGAATGTCGTGGAAAATAGTCTTTACAAATATCTTCACACTTACAAGCAAGCCTATTCTGATAATCGCACTTCACCACACAGTCATGGCTAGTAAACCGATGTTCCTAGATAAATTCTGATGGACATTTGTGACCCCGATCCTTCGACTAGCTCCACAAATGTGCTAAGGGAGTGAAATGTGGGAATGAACTGAAAGCCCAGGTCCCCAGCCACTCCCTGCTACAGAGTATCATTCCTTGCACATATATTTGTGCTAATCACAAAAGAAATCAGTGAAAAGGAAGAAAATAAGTCACTGAGGATCTGATCATCTCCCGAACGAGATCACAATGGCCAATTTGCAGAAATGGGTTTCTCTAATTTTCCCTTGTGGTGGTGATGAGGTTATGAAATACTCATAATAGCACAAGAACTGCCCTCTCTGGAAGCTGCTAAGAAAACTCCAACCATAATAGAAGGGAGAGGACTCCGTGGTGATTCTGACAATGGAGTTGAAGCCCCACCCCTCCTTACTCAGCTGTATTTGCATATTCTTTTGAAAACCACACATTGAGGATCTATAGCCCCAGCTGATGTCATCGGGCACAGCATGCAGCCACTAGAAGTGGGACAATTATAATTTTTGTAGCTGATTAATCATCATGAAAAAGTAACAGTCAATTGACTCAATCATACATCCACGGTGATTAATCACACTTCACTTGTGTTTTTTTTCCGCCAAGTATTTTACTGACGGTGCAGATGTTGGTTGATTTTCTCCTTTAGCCTTTTACTTGGTCACAGATGTTAAGTAATCACCTTGTCCTGATACTTGACTTATCCATAATCTTCAGTATTACAAACCCTTAAGAGAAAATGTGCTCTTTTCTTAGAAATCAAATGGTAACGTAATTATTACCTTTAAAAAAAAAAAAAGCAGGTTAATCAATATATGAAATAACCATAATTGGACTCTGTAATCACAGATTTTTTTTTGGATAATATTCTACTCCCCCATTTGTTCCCCGATGGCATGATTACTGATAAAACATTAGGAGAAAGAGCTGTTTTTCTTCCCTCTTCCTGGAGTGTTAATGGCTCAATTCCATTTAGATTTAATCCAAAACTAGATGTTCTAATCCAGATTCATAAAAGGTCTCACCTCGTTGCATTTTACTTCAGGGCAGATAAAATTTACTCCTGAAAACAGAACAGGCATTGCTCTCACCTGAGCACACTGCTATTGGAGATGTCTCAGTTTCTGGCTCATAAGAGAAGCTGAAATGATTCCACTAGGGCTGTCTTTATAAAATTGTCACATATGAATTGTCTATATTTAAGAAGCAATTTACAAATGCACCAATCTGTTGGTAAAAGAACAATATTCAAGGAATATTCTAAACGATTATGAGTCAATTAAATCACTTTTAGGGACAAGTGACGACCTAGTTTGTATTCAAGGCAACAGAAATGCTTCACTCCAGGCTTCCTTTGTAACAGTGGGATTAGTGGGAGAAGTGTGTCGAAGATACGCTGCAGTCAAACCCTAAGACTTGCCTAATTTCTCAAATGGAAATGCTGGTCCTAAGGGACCAGCAAGGTGGCATGGCAAAGTGAAGCCCACCCCCATGCCCCAGACTGGCCTCCATGACTTCAGCCTCTCTAATCTTAGAAGAAGGTATCATCTCCCAATACCGACCTTCAGATAATTTTTGAGATCATTTCCCATGTGAGAAATTGCTTTCATGCCAGGATAACACAGCAGCACTGAGTTCTATCCTGGGCGACTGTCTTGATACTGTTAATAAAGAGCCTTGAGTTGGATGTAATTGTTAATAAACTAATTCTAAAAATCCACTCAAATGTCGCTTATAATCATGATTTTCTGCTGGGCTAGGACCCCTGGGGAAACCTTTGAAGCTGTGAATGTTGTGTGCAATGGCAGGGATGGACATAGAAGGTAGAGGGCCACACTTGCTTTATAGCTTAGTTGTTTAAAATGATCACATATGATGAAGCTCAGAAACACTTGCAGCTGTGAGAACCAGAAAAGAAAGTGAGGGATGGAGAGAAGAACCAGTAGGAAACTCTCCAACTAAATCCTGTCCTCTTTGGATGTACCAGAGGGAGAGGTGAAAAGATGTTATTACTTGTAATTTGTAACAGGAACATCAAGGCACAGAAGATAATATAAAAGCATTTCAGTAAGAAGACACCCATGACATGAAACTATTTAAAACAATTAATCAAAAAAGCCTAATTATTCAATTAGATGGATAAATGAATCTTCTTAAAGTGGATATGCAAAAGAGAGAGTGATGATGAAATCTTTTAAAGGGAAATGAGTGTAACAAATCAGCTAAATTTGATCTCTAAAAAAATTCTGAATAATAAGTCAGTGATTATGTTTTAATTGGGCTTTAGCTTTATTATAATTGAGGACACTCATTATCTTGTTTTATTGTATTTATGATTTTAATATTCATACCGTTTGGTACTTTATCTTTGTATACTTTCTGCCAGTGCTTGTTGCACTTCCTGGCTGATTAGTGCCTGGGTCAGTGTGAAGTGAATACAGATGTCTCAATCATGGTCAGCAGGAGCGGTGGCTGAATTTCAGTGTTTGAAGGTCTCCTATAAAGTCGTCCTTTGTACAATTGTCAGGGTGATTTTTTTCTGTTGTTTTTTTTTTTTTTTTTTCCTCTCAACATGAGTAGCTCAGTTGGTAAGAGTCATCTAACAAGAAATTGTTTTTCACTCTGAAGAGAATAAAGGGACTTCATTTTTGGGGTATGATTGGTGTTTCTAAAATGACAACACGTGTACATTTATCCTGTCTTAGGGGGAGAAAAATAGTTTTATGTGAACAGTAACATCTAACTGAAAATTCAAGCTCTTTATCTGAGGGTAAAACAGGGCAAAGCAGAGCTCTTATGCTTGTAACTTCCAGACGACTGGATAAACTACTCTTTGTTCACAGAGAAGGGCAGTTGAGCCAAAGATTATTTCCAAGTTTTTGTCAATCACTTTGCCCTGTAAAAGGTGCACACATGGCTGATTGCTTACACACTCAAAATCCGCCAAAAGGTGCAGTCAGAATGAGTCGGCAACTGTCAGCTGCCTTAGATGTAGAGAAAGCTTTAAATGCGCCTTTGAGAAGCAAAGAGGGTAGCAATTCAGTGCTCATGCATGGGACTTTTGTGGGCCCAAGTGACATTTGTGAGTATTTAATCCATTTTTAAGATCTT
Source organism: Phocoena sinus (assembly GCF_008692025.1). Classification (NCBI taxonomy): domain Eukaryota; kingdom Metazoa; phylum Chordata; class Mammalia; order Artiodactyla; family Phocoenidae; genus Phocoena; species Phocoena sinus. The sequence goes on along the minus strand of NC_045774.1, from coordinate 59,677,741 downwards.
TTAAATGAGTCAGCAGCAAGATTGTATTTAGGATTTTATTTAGGTCCATAGTTCTGATGCTGGTTATATTGAGATTAGTAGGTAAATAAAAGGTATGGACTGTATTTTGCCCCATTGCCGGATAAATGCATATTTTTCAGCTAATCTTCTGCTTAGTAAAGGAACTTAAAGAATGGAAGAAATATTTCTTACATTTAAGTAATGGAAGAAATAATGAATGAATACATTTGAAGTAAAACACACACACACACACACACACACACACACACACGCATCTGATGACCTATGAGATTCTGAGTGCTCTAGTCTGCCTTTATCATTTCTGTAAACATAGAAGTGAAAAATTATTATTTGAAAACTTGGACATAACTCTTTACTGACAGATACATTTTTAAAAAGAAAGCTCGACTTTTATTATCAAGTCACAGTGTGTGTTTTCTAAATAGCAGATCTTGGGCAACGGTTCATATTTAAAGCAGGCTTTTGCAACTTTGGCATTATTTATCTTTGGGGCCAGATAATTCTTTGTTGTGAAAGGCTCTCTTATGCACTGCAGGATGTTTAGTAGCATCCTTGGATCCACCCACTAGATTCCTGTAGCACCACCCACCTCAGCTGCGACAATCAAAAATGTACAGACATTTCCCAATGTCCCTTGTGGGTCAAAATCACCCTCTCATTTGAGAACTATTGCTTTAAAGCCTTAGCTGACAGTGAGTAAGACATTCTTAAAGCAAAGGTAGTCCACAATAATACAGTAGTGTACAATTATAAAAGCAGATCCTTGACCACATATGCTGTAAATTGGAAATTGGGAAGTGTTGGATGATTTCAGCTCACTTTTCTGAGACTTATCAGTATTATCATGCAAAGTATTTTAAAGTTTTCCCAGGAATGATACAGAAATATTACAAAAAGCTGTGATATTTTAACTTGAAAATTGGTAAATTTACTGGAATATAATAATACTGAAATGATAATAGCAGCAGCATTCATTTATGAAACACAGTGATAGGCAGCCTTACATCATCTACTCACTGAGGTTATTTTACCATAAACAGTTTCTTGAGGTAATAAGCCAGGATCACTCTGTTTAATCATCGCTCCTTCCATGATCCTGTACTGGCTTGGTGACTGGAGACTGTGTAACGAACGGATTGGCACCGTCTTTCAAGGCCAACTGTATCTGAGCTCTTGAATTAACACCTGGTGTTTAGTTGAGTACAATAACTAAAACATTTCCATGTTGAAGGTGTGAAGATCAAGTTATTTAACCTGAGATTCTAAAAGCAAAGGGATTATTAAAGAAGAAGCAAGAACTCCCTGTATGCGATTTAACAGTTAGTATACACGTTTATCACTGATAGCAGGAGGTCCAGCATAGATAGGACTTCTACTTTACCAATGTTGGATCAAATTTTTCCTGGGGTAAGAAAGACAACAGCATACCCAGTACTGGCCTCACGTGGTTGTCCTCTCTATGTCTCATACATATTCTCTGCAGAACTGATGACTCCTTCAACTAGCTTCATTTTATTTACTCTGGTTTAAATAAGATTAAAAAGCAGCACATTTTCCTCCTAACTTCTTTGTAGCTGCTGCTAGCATTTATCTTTCATCTAGCTGAGTATTCTTAGAATTCTTTAGCTTTTCATATGTTGTATGTTTCTCCCCTAGTCTATCTTCCTATGTTTTATAATTGCTAAATTAGGGTCACCAGTACCCACTTATTCAGTTTCTCTATCTCCTCCTCAAGACTTAACTTCTCTTTGAGTCTCTGCTCCTAAAGATATGTTCCTTGTCCCTTAAGAGTCTGAGTCACATGGTCACAAAGCAGGGAACTCCAGACATTTCCAAAGTCATTTTTCCCTCTGATGGTTCTAACCACTCTAGACAGCTATTGACCATTCGGTTCTAAGAGTCACTGTTGGTGACACATGTGTTTTCTCCATGTGGTCTTCTCCACTGACCATGAAATATGAGATCTCTAAGATCTCTCATTTTTATGCTCTGTGCCCCACAATTTTGAAGGGGAGTGAAAACCTTCTGAACAGAGTACTTTAGGAATGTCAACACCCAAGACATAAAGGAAATGAGTCCTCAGGGATAAGGCACCTATTCTTTTCCTCTTTTGAAAAATTAGCTCTTCTCCCTCAATTGCAGGACAAAAAGTAAATAAAATTAAATAAAATTCTAAGCAGGAGCTGCAAATTGGTCCAAACATCTGTGATCCCTTTTTTATGTGTCAAAAACTTGTAACTACTTGTGTCGTATTGAGTGTTAATATAGTAGAAAATATTTTTCCTGTTCAAGAATATTATTGGAAGAGTGTATTAATTACCTAAACCAAAAGCTAACATGTTTTTCCCATATACAAGAGAGGTGGAAAATCTATTCCCAAACTTTGATGAAGAAAACTTTCCTGACATTCCATTCTGAAGCCAGTTTCGTAATTATATGCCAATCATTTTGACAAGGAATTTCATTATTTCTCCTTATGAGATAACGTATATCAACATGTGAATGCAGATGATTCATTTCAAAGATGCAAAAATAAAAGCAAGCCAGAATTTTTAAGGTGTTTGTTATTCTTTTCTGCAGTTAAGTTCAGAATAAAAGCTAAATGACACGAAATTACACACACAGTAGCAGAATTACAAAAAAAAAAATTAAAAAGAAGAAATGCTCATAAAGTCAACCATCACATTAAAATTCCTTTTTGCTGGGTGAGCTGAAAGACCATGAAAAAAAATCCACCTGCCATTCAGTTTAATTTCTTGTTTAGAGCTCTACAGCATTCTGTGTAAAACTAATCAATAAAAAGGGTTTATGAGACCTTGAAATAGAACAGTCAAAAGGAGGAAATTATAGTCAGATTTAGTTATTAAAGATTTTCACCACTAAATTTAGTATAAAGGAAAGGTTATACATCTTTTTTAGCTGAAACAGGACATTTATCAAATGCATGGATTGGGGAGACAATTGTGCTTAGACCCACTAATGTTTCTTTATTTGTTACTCACCATTTATTGTTGGCTGTGGTAAAGTAGACCCAAACAGAAGGGAAACAGGATTGGAAAAACTATGTTTTTTTTTTTTTTTTTTTTTTTTTAAAAAAGGCAAGAAGACACAGTGGGCCATGACTTTAGACATGAGAGAAAAGTGTTTGTGAATTCAGATCCAGTTCATACTACACAGCTTTGTTTGACTATATGTTTAAAAGAGCAAGGGCAAGGAAAGAAGGAAACAGGGAGGGAGGAAGTGAGGAGGGAAGGGAGGCAAACTCCCCATCACCTCGAATGGCTTTTCACTTTATGGGATAAAAATCTAGCTCTGATCATACTTGGAGACCAAGTCATTACTGATTTTTGTTTCTTTTTGGTATCATAATATTTGCAGGACCATGAGAATTTCTGAAAATAGTTATACGTGGACTATGCAACGTTGCTTAGTGATGAGTTTGGAGAGACTGCCTCAAGGCGTTTGGGTGCTGTGTGCATATATGGTCTTGAGACTTTTACTGAGATACATTTCTTAGCAAGGTAATTTGAGAAAGTTCAAGAATTTAGCTTTTGTTTGATGAAATACAAATGACAGATGGAAAATTGCAATATTTTGAAAAGAAAAAATGCAATGATGCACAGAACATAAGATTGCCATAATAATAATGGCACTTAGCATTTACACTGAGTTCTTCATTTGCAAAGTACTTTACAAACAACTAATTAAGCCTCATAACACTCCTGAAAGACAGGTAAGGATCATTACTGCCATTCTACAGACGAAGAAAATGAGGCATGGCGGGGTGGGTTAAGTATTTTTGCCTAAGGCTATTGGAAATAAGCAACAACAACTAGATTTAGGTCTAGGGGCTCAGTCTTTCCTGGGTAAAGGATGGAACCAGCATCCTTTCAACCAAAACAATGAGGCTTTTAGTGCTAAATATCTTCCCTTTTGAAGAGAAGATTAACCTGTCATTCAGTTAACACTGATTTCCTTATATATTGAAATAATACTTGCCTTCAGAAAACAGCAATAACCCATTCCCAGTTCCTTTATTTGTCTCATTCATTCTTCTGTCTGCACAATTATCCCCAAAGAATGCCTTTTCTGAATGACTAGGTGACAAGATCCTTTACAGTCAGTGTCACCTGGTGGCAAAGCATTGAGACTCAGGTTTTGTTTTACATTAAATTTGCAAATCATATCGATGGGCTTCATTTTAAAATTTATGACAATTTCTCATTTCTTTTTTTAAATAATTATATTTTTATTTTGTAAATTTATTTATTTATTTTGGCTGCGTTGGGTCTTCGTTGCTGCACGTGGGCTTTCTCTAGTTGCAGCGAGCCGGGGCTACTCTTTGTTGTGGTGTGAGGGCTTCTCATTATGGTGGCTTCTCTTGTTGCAGAGACGGGCTCTAGGTGCATGGGCTTCAGCAGTTGCAGCACGTGGGCGCAGTAGTTATGGCTTGCGGGCTCTAGGACACAGGCTCAGAAGTTGTGGCGCACGGGCTTAGTTGCTCTGTGACATGTGGGATCTTCCCAGACCAGGGCTCAAACCCATGTCCCCTGCATTGGCAGGCGGATTCTTAACCAGTGCGTCACCAGGGAGGTCCCAATTTCTCATGTCTGATGGGTAATTATTATTGGCAATTTCAAAATTCTGTACTATGTGAAAGAAAAAATAAGTAGATTCTATTCTTTTATTCCTTTCTACTAGTTAACTCTCTTGATAATTCTCCTGAATACCTAAATTATTGTTCAAGACGTAGAATGTCACCAAGGAAATAATTCTCAGCATGAAAACAAAAATTAGGTTGCTTATTTTTGGTATTACTGCTGCTTACCTTTAGAGATCGCCCAGGTTTTAATGAAGAGTTGGAAACACATTGTGGAACACAGCAGAAATTTTAGGACAAGTTTCCTTTTCTTTCTCTTTGGAAGATCAATAAGGTCAATGACCATGTTTTCATATATACTTATTTGTAAATTCCCAGCCCCTAGGATTTTACACTCTTGTTTCAAACAGGATTTGAAACAAGAGCGAGAACTGCACTAATACTGCTGTGGGATGTAAATGTATAATTAAGTCATATTCTATCTAATAAATATGTTGAAGGAATACAAGGAACAGAGATTACTTTTGTCTGCTTATGTACTAAAAACAGTATGTAGTTACCAAACTGCTTGTGATTTGTACACATGGCCAGCATTTGAAGAATTTGATTCTGAAAAATTATCCCTGTAAACTTGTTTTTTTTAAATTCCCAACAATAAAAATGTTCTAAACTTAGAATATGATGATAGTTGCACAACTTTATAAATACACAAAAACCAGAGAATTGTATATTTTAAATTGTAAATTTTATGCTATGTCAATTATAGCTCAATAAAACTATTTTTTTAAAAAAAGGTCAGAAAATGCCAAGCTGATCCACCACCTCCTCCCCTTCAGTGCTGGTCTAATTTAGCTTCCAAGAACAATGCTCTGTCAGTTTAGAATATGCTCTCAGAGTATTTTCAAAGGATTTTTTTTTGTTCTTACTTTGCTTCTGTTGACCCTGCAGGAGCCATTTGGATGCCCAGCTGCTGTCCATTCTCTACACTTATCCTACCCAATGGAACACCATTGAGAAAAACATTGCTGCAATACCAGGTAAACTGACATGGGTCCCATACCCACTAAGAGTGAAACTATCTCCTTTTCAAAGGAAACTACAGCTTATGAGAAAGGCAGATTAATTTCTTGTCCGTTATAATTACACAAAACATGGGATGCAGCCATTGGAACAATTTAATTTTCCCCTTGGAGTTCAGGGTTCCTCCTTGACTCCTTCTGCTTAGCATCTAAGCTGGCTTATCTGTCTGTAGAAGGCTACAATAGCAGGGACCATGTCTTCAGTGATCGCTAAATCCCGCAGAAAAAATGTAATGAAGATATTGACTATTCACTAAATAAATCTGTGAAAGATTGGATTTATTGGTAACTAGATGGAGTCACTATTTTCATCATTTCTTTTTTTCCTTTCCTTCCCCACTTCTTGTTGCCAATAATCTATGAAAACATAATTGTAATGACTACAGAATATTCTAGAAAGTGAATATATTGTGATTTATCCAATTGTTTCTTTATTAGCATACAGCTGGTGTAATTCCAACTCTTACACTAACGTACACAATATCCTCTTCAACAACCTCATTTATAAATTTTGTTCTAACTCTGTTATTATTTTGTACTTAATCTAATGTGAAAATTTTACTGTATTTAAGTACATAAATTATTCTAATCCTCTTTCTGCTGGTTGCCAAAAGGCCTTAGAAAGTTTGACCAATTACAGTACTATGTCCAGATGTGTAACAGTTCTCTTCTCCCTTAACCTTTGGCATTTTTGCATTCTTATTTCTTCCAAATAAATTAATTCATTTAAAGTACTTTTCATAGTGTCTCAGAAATAGTGAGGTACTATACATAATGGTATTATTCTAAATTTTTTTACTAACAACTATATATACTTATCCAGGTACTTGAAAAACTAATGGTATTCTGTTTTATGGATGCTTAAATTGGTCTTTGTTTCATTATCAGTGAGTCGAAAAATGTCCTGTATTTATTGATCCTTTTCTTCCGTGGATTTTCTTATTGTGTCTTTTATTTATTTTTAATTGGGGTGTTTCTTTATCCACATTTTAAGTATTTTTATACGTAGTAATCATATTAACCTGCTGTCATTTTTGTTTTAAATATTTTCATCAATTGCCTTATGAGTTTTTTGACAGAAAAAGTTTAACATTGTTGATGAAATACCTTGGTGTTTTAAAAATAAATATGTCTACCATTGTTTTTGTACTTAGAATAGCTTTTCCCACAGTGTAATCTCTGAAAAACTAGGATTTGGGAAAGTTTTGTTAAAAATAAAATTATATGGCCTAATAAGTTTGGAGAAAAAGAAGATGTGTAAATTTAAGTGATTTTCTTTCATAATATCGTGCTTTTAGGAAGTTGATATGCATTGAATTTCCAGTGAGAAAATAGAGTGTACAGCATTTATAGAACATATTTGCCCATGGACCCCTTTGTTCATAGAGCATTCCATGGAGCTAATGCTTCTCAGAACACACTGTAGGGGACATTACATAGAAACTATTTGTCTGTCCCAAGATCATTTTTTTTTTAAAGTTAACCAACTTACTTTTAGTTTTTAAAAGCCTCATTATTTATTTATTTAACTATTTTTTCCATAAGGTCTTTATTTAATATACATACTTCATAGGGTGGGGCTTTAACTATTTTTTCACCCAGTAATCAGTTCTCCCAATAGCTTTTATTTAAAAACCTGCATCTTTTAATCATTTACTTTATGATGCACTCTCATTTTTGCCATGAGGTAATTCTTATATATGTATTTAGTGTGTTGAAGTACTATCTGTTCTATTAATCAGACTGTAATTTCATGAACCAGAACCACAGATTGTTTTAGCATAGCAATATATTTAAACACCTCTTTTACTATATTTGAATGTGATATATTTTTACCCATAATATTCATAGATATCTTTACCTATTTATTCTTCCAAATAGACTTTAAAATTATTTTATCATGATCCCAAATAACATTTTATTAATCTTATAATTAATTTGGAAACAATTTGCGTATTTTATAAAATCCAGTGCTCCATTATGGAAAAACGGTTTCTGTTCCTTTTGTATTGAAGTTTTTATTTATATTGCTTAGGAAAGTATTTTAATAGTTCTCATACAGATTATGTGCATTTCTTAATAAGATATTACTATTATGTGAATGGTACCTTTTCTCATTATGTACTCTAATTGGTTATTGCTGCTATACAGAAAAACTATCAATTTTTGCCATTTAATTTGTATCTAATCACTGTAATGAACTTTAATATTAATTCTCAGAGTTTTGTCAATTATTCCCTTGAGTTTTCTATTTAAATAGTCATATTGTCTGCAAATAATAACAAAAATTTATACTCTCTCATTTCAGTATTATGTATTATTGCCTTGGCAAGGAAGTCGATGTAAGCATTGTTATATTTAATTAAATATAATTTTGAATCTTTTTAAAGATAATTTTAAAAATATAGTAGTGATCCTTTTATTCCTAATTCTGTGGAATTTATTTTTTTTAATTAGAAATGAGTGTTGAATGCTATTGAAGGAATTTTTACCAACAAATAACAGCAAAAGAAACCCTATGAGATTTTTTCTTGTATAAATCTGTCTATCCACACATGTATACATAAGTTAACACATTTATATATAGTTGAATATGCCATTCATACAACTACATACACACAAAAGCACATCTATGTCTAATGTTACTGAAAAGACGGGCTTTCCTGTGCTAAATTCTCTCTGGTTGTAAAATAAAGCAGCTTCCTAGAGGCTGTGTCTTAGAGCTTAATGCTGAGTCTGCCACACAATTTTCTTGTGTGGCTTCAGATTTCCATAATAAATTATTTTCAGATTTTCCTTGGGCCTCAGGATAATGTTCTCTTTACCTGTTTTTGGTTGTTGTTATTAGACCTTGTGTCATTGTTGGTTTTGTTTTTTCCTCTTTCCTATTCTTAAATCAGAGTCATTCAGTATCAGTGTTCACCCTCAGACAAGGTATAAATTTCCTTTGAAGCTGCTTGTGGTCTAACAGGTGCTAACTGACTCACCTTTTCATAACTGCATAGATCAAACGGTACTTAACATCTATGATTGTCAGTATACATTGGTGTCTAGTTAAAGTCTATCTGGTTCAGTTCTTCTGAACTGAAATGAAACCATTTTCCAACTCCATTGCTTGAATCTCTGGCACCCTAGAGATGGACAGGAAATTCTGTGCTGCACCACTGTAGGAGCTTCTGCCTGTAGACCATTTATGATTCCACACCTGCAGTATGATGTTTTCTAAGATGTAACTTCATGTGTTCAACCCTGCACCACCTGCACAGTTGACTTATTAGAATTGTGTTCTACATATATGGATGTTCTAAGATGTATATGGTGGGGTTGGCTCTGAGACATAAGGAATGGTGTTCAAGGACCAGAGAGAGGCCTCAGGAGCTAAGGGTAGCCCCCAGCTGGTAGCCAACAAGGAAGCAGTACCTATAACCACTTAGAAACTGAGTTCTGCTAACAACCTGAACAAGGTTGGAAGCAGAGTCTTCCCCAGAGCCTCTAGACAAAAGACGTGACCTGCCAACACCTTGGTTTTGGTCTTGGGACACCCTCAGCTGAGAATCTGCTCAGCCACACTGCGCTGGGACTTCTGACCTGCCGAAACTGGAAGATCCTTAGTCAGTGCTGATGAAAGCTGCTAAGTTTGTGGTGTCAGGCCCATATTGCTGTCTGAAGGCTTTCTTTGTCTCCTACTGTCTCCCTTCATTTTCACAGGCATTACCTCCAACAAATCTCTTGCAAGTAAAAAAAAAAAAAACTTGAGGAAATGTGGTGGATGGGCGGGTGGTGAGTGCCTTGATACCTGAAGAAGCAACACTTCCACATCATGAGGATGACTGACCCAGTGTTCTGTTAGATAATGACCTGGAGTGTCTACACTGCCGTGCATGCAGTGAGGAAGAAATGAGGTTTCTTCCTTCTGAGTTTCAGGAAACAAGACACCTTTATTGTAAGGAAGAAGTTGAAGGAGACCATTAGTTATTTTTATTATAATCTTCCATTGCTTTGCTATTCAGTGGAAACCCCTCCCAACCATGCTTAACTGAAGCACTAGTACTCCCTCTTCCAGTCTTAACTTTCCAGGTTTCTGTGAGTTTGCATCTTTTTTTCTGTTTTCGTAGGTAATTTACTGGAGAGATTAGAGACAATAAAGAGTGACTTTGTGGGTGCCCATTCAGTAAAAATCTGGGAAGACCATTCAGCATCTTCAAGTGAGGATAAAGCTCATAGAAACAAATCAGAGATAGTTTAGTCCATTATGTTCTAGAATATTTCAATCTTTTTTTATAAAAGAAGAAAGAAGAGTCAAATAAAATGCCTTTAGTCAGATACTTGGAAACGTCAACTTTAATTTGTATAATGATCACATAATGAACTACTTCAGAAAAAATACTATGACGCTACTTAGACCATATAGATTTCTCAAAGTAGCAATGTGAGACAATGAGAAAAGATAACTATACGTGTACCATTAAATATTTTTTCCAAATGATTATTTTGATATAGAAATTTTATTCTAAAGAATAACAAAGCATTTGTAAATTTGCTGGCATACCAATGATTTATCTGACCACTTTCTGAAATAGTTCCCAAGGGATTTTGTAAATTGCCAATCTGCCATTAGATACATATGAGTATGGGTTCTCTAGAGAAACAGAATCAATAGGAGAGAGAGACATACACACTATAAGGAATTGGCTCATGAAATTATGGAAGCTGTAGAATCCAAGATCTTCAGCAGGCACGCTGGAGACCCAGAAGAGCTGGTGGTATAGTTCCAGTCTAAGTCCAAGGCTTGAGAACCAGGAGAGCCAAAGGTGGGAGTTCCAGTCTAAGCCCAAGTTGACAGCCAGGAAAAAAACAATGAGGCAGAGAGAAAGAATTCTTTCTTACTCAGCCTTTTATTCTATTCAGCTTCAGCAGATTAGAGGAGGCTCACCCATACCGGAAGGGACATCTCTTTTCTTTAGTTACTCTACCAATTCAAGTGTGAATCTTATCCAGAAACACTGTCACAGACATACTCAAAATAATGTTTAACCAAATATCTGGGCATCCCATGGTCCAGTCGTTGACACATAAAATTAACTGTCACAATACTCTATTTTACAACACTATGTCTTAGATAAGTATAATAGCTGAAGAAAACACATTAAAAAATCACCTGACAAACTTAAAAAATAATTTGATTCTATACTATCTAATGCCACTATTGTATTTAACAGAATGACATTTATTTTCTAGAAAGAAAGAATATGGAGTGAAATGTAATTTAGTCCCTTTCAAAGTTCGTGGCTACTGTGAATTTCTCTTTTCTATGAGGCCACTTCCTTAAAAGTTCACTGGAACTGTGCTGCTTTCTTGTATTTAGAACCCTTGGGTCTTTACGTGAAAAACTCAACACATACCTGACCTGCTGACATCTCACAAAACTTCCATATAACATTTTCATGATTTGGAAATAAATAGTATAAAGTATTATTCAGGAAAAACTGTCCTTATCTCTCTCTCCATATTTAAAATTTATACATTAACGATGTGGTATCAAAATGTTCTAAAATGTTTCTTGATAAAGTGTACCACAGAAGAGCCTTAACATGCTGTAATTCCATTATTCCCATTTTATAGATAAGGACATGTAGGCTTATAGATATGAAATAACTCCCACAAGGTCAGAGGACTAGTTAATTAGTAGAAGAGCCAGAAATGTGCTAGATGAGTAAGCAAATGCAAATAAACTTTATCATATATTTACTCTTTAAAAAGTAGTTATTAATTTAAAAATATACTTAATATATGTAATTTAAATAGATTTAAATAAATTTAAAATAAATGTCATGCATCAGTTAAAGACTTGAACTACAGATGCTAAAACATAGTTCTTAACTTTACCTCCAAAAAGGTGACTTAATTATGGACAAAGAATATAAAATAAAATTTAAGTTGACATTAGAGCCAAGAGAACATTCAAAGCTGAAGGGAAATTGATCATAGTTTGAAGATAGTGAGCTATAGGCACTGAAATTGAGTTATCAGATGTACCCACCTTCAAGGAAATAATAAACAGTATTTCCTTTACTAGTGAATATAAAACAATTTGTAACCTACTTTATGTTACTATAATAGGAGCATCTAATGATAGTTCCCTTTCCTTTTCACATTCTCTTTCATCTCAAAACCTTCCCAGAATACCTAGCAAATATTAATTTATCAATTCATTCAAAATTACTTTCAAATGGGTGAGGATATACAAGATCCCCTCACCCTATTCACATTTTAAATAGACTCATCCGACTGAATTGAGACCCGCTAATATGCGCTACACATTTCACAATGATTTCTAGATTTTAGAAAGGTCTTTAGCTCTATAGAGTTGTCCTTTATAAAAGTAGGCCAAAAGGATCACATTACTATGTGTAATATACATGTGTATATTACACATGGAACCTAAGCACAACGTGATCAGAAGCCATTTTTTTTTTCTAAGTGGGCATATGGCTATAGCCACTGCAGGATTATCTCTATTTCTGACTCTATCCCTTTGCATTCAAGCTGAATGATACCACTGTTTCATACAGACAGCTCATCTCCAATCACCCTATCTGTGCTAGCTAGAGCCAGCAGTTACCAACCCCCAGTGGTATATATGTGCACTGAAATTCTTGACAATGTGTTCCACCTAACCCTTCTCACTCCTGATATACAGTACTCATCTTTCTGAGCAAGGTATTTAACCCAACACAGATGGTTTCATCATCTATTTCTGGTGATGTTCATTTTTGTTTTTATTGCTTAGGTTTACATAGACCATGAAGACAATTTTATTTTATTTTATTTTTAATTTTATTTATTTATTTATTTATTTATTTTTGGTTACATTGGGTCTTCGTTGCTGCACACAGGCTTTCTCTAGTTGTGGCGAGTGGGGGCTACTCTTCGTTGTGGTGCATGGGCTTCTCACCGCGCTGGCTTCTCATGTTGTGGAGCACGGGCTCTAGGCATGTGGGCTTCAGTAGTTGTAGCATGCAGGCTCAGTAGTTGTGGCTCGTGGGCTCTAGAGTGCGGGCTCAGTAGTTGTGGTGCACAGGCTTAGTTGCTCCGTGGCATGTGGGATCTTCCCGGACCAGGGCTCAAACCTGTGTCCCCTACATTGGCAGGCGGATTCTTAACCACGGTGCTACCAGGGAAGCCCATGAAGACAGTTTTAAAGAACACAGATGTGATATCAGTGGCACATTTATCTCAGCTACACAATAAACTGGACTTAACAATGACTATAAAATTTTCAAAGGTTTGGGGCTAGCTGGCATGCTGATGTTACTCTTTGGTAGCTAGTTTTCTCAGTAATATACCCTTAGTCAAGAAGTAGGAGGTATACACGAGGTATCTATAGATTGCAGAATGGAGACTGTTCTGGTACATGACTGACTTAGAATATCTGGACTTGTAAATTTGGTTCATATCTGAAATATTTCCCATAATATTTTCTTATCTGTGCTGCTTCAAATTTTATTATTGATAAAGTCTCAATACACTTATTCTTGAATTTTGTTCTTGGAATTGAAGGTCAGTATATATGCATAGCAAATATCAACAGAAAGTAGACAGTTACTTCTTTTCAAAATCAAGTACTCTCGGGACTACAGAAATCACTATTGTCTATATGGAATTTGTGTTTCCCTTCCAAGCACTGATCCAATAATACTCAACTTATAAATTTTAAAAGAATCATTGCAAGCTTAATTTTATAAGTGAAAGCAGGAAAGTATTATTTAATTTCTTTGGTTAAGTAACTCTACCTGAACATTACATTTAAAAACAATGCAACAACTGTTCTTAGAGCAATATATCATACTTGGTTTATGCTGAAGCATTTACAATTTGAGTATATTGGATGTAGAATTGAAAACTTCTTTTATAATGAAACAAATCTCGGTGAGATTGTTTCTTACCTCTCTCAGTGCTCATCTTGGTTCAGCTGAGCTCCTCTAGATTCAAAGTAAGATGAGAAATGGGCCCAGTGCTCTTGCTAAAGTAGAATCACTAATTTTTAAAAGTTGACAGTACTACTTAAGAAACATAATATTAAATCAGCAACAGAGTACAGTACTTGTAATTATAAAGTAATAGCATGTTCTTGGGGAAGCTGATTGCTTATAACACATCAAAATCAAGTTAAAAAAAAGAGAAAGAGAAGAAAAGAATCCAGTTGATGGAGTATGGCCTGAGGGGCTTTTCCTGGAATTCAGAGGAAATTGCCTGGATTGATTATAAATGCAAAGTTTCATTAAAAATATAGACCTCTGGAGAACATCTTTCCAAAAGGCAGGCTGAAGCTACCTCATTTTAGACTCATTCTTTCAACTAGCCTTTACTGAGTGTCCGTCCACTCTGTACATGAAGAGATTTCAAACAATCCAGCCTTAAAAATGTCTTCTTATTACTCCCATCTCCAATAAAAATTTTGAAACTCTGTCTTCACATACAATAAAGAATGGTTTAATGTTTCCATTTTGAGATGTTTGTTGGTAGGCATTGTTATATATTTTGAAATGAAATGGTAATCGGAGTGATTTTTGTCTATTCATTTTAAGTGTACATTTACTGTAATGTAGACTTCAAGGTTTAAATTTCAAAAAATTTTAACTTCATGTCTGACAAATTATTCATGTTAATTCCAGTTCTCCTCAATGTCTTGAGGACCCACAGGCTAGATAGATTCTTGATAACTCTAAGGAATTATAGATAATTTAGAAAGGAATTAAATAAAAGTACTAAATAAAATGATGATACTATGTTCTTATAAAAGCAGTATAGTTCATATTTAAGAGTGTGGATTCTAGAACAGCTCTTCCCAAGATCAAATCCTATGAAATGTGTGATTTGGGGCATGCTAACTAACTCTCTATGCTTCGGTTTCTTTGTCTGTAAAGTGGGGTTTATAATAGTGCCTCACTCATTGAGTTGTTTTAGGTTGAAGTGAGTTAATATATACAAAGCACTTAGAACAATAACTGGCACATAAAATACTCAATAATTGCAAATTATTAAGGGCATACCTTGGATGTACTGTGTGAACGTCAATTCAAAAACCTTCAACAAAATATTAGCAAACCAAATTCAGCATTGCATAAAGGGACCACACACCATGGTCAAATGGGATTTATTCCAAGGAGGCAAGGATGGTTCAATATCCACAAACTAGTCAATGTTTTATACCACATAACAAAATGAATAATAAAAATCATAGTCATTTCAATAGATGTTGAAAAAGCTTTTGGCAAAATTCAACACCCATTTATGATAAAAACTCTCAACAAAGTGGATATAGTGGACACATACCCCAAGATAATAAAGGCCATGTATGACAAACACATAGCTAACATCATACTCAATAATAAAAACGTGAAAACATGTTCTCTAATATTGGGAATAAAAGAAGGATGTCAACTCTAGCCACTTTTATTCAACATAATATTGCAACTTCTAGCCACAGCAATCAGACAAGAAAAAGAAATAAAAGCATCCAAATTGGAAAGGAAGAAGTAAAACCGTCACTGTTTGCAGATGGCATGATACTATACATAGAGAATCCCAAACATGACACCAAAAAGCTACTAGAACTCATTGATGAATTTGGTAAAGTAGGAGGATACAAAATTAATATACAGAAATCTGCTTGTTTCTATACACTAAACACAAACTATCAGAAAAAGAAATTAAGAAAACAATTCCATTTACAATTGCATCAAAAAGAATCAAATACCTAGGAATAAATCTAGTTAAGGAGGTAAAAGGCCTCTACTTGGAAAACTATAGACACCGATGAAAAAAATTGGAGACAACACAAACAAATGGAAAGACATACCTTGTTCATGGATTGGAAGAATTAATATTTAAAGTGATCTTACTACCCAAGGAAATCTACAGATTCAAATGTAATACCTATCATAATATCAATGGCATTTTTCACAGAACTGGAACAGATAATTCTAAAATTTGAATGGAACCACAAAAGACTCTGAATAACCAAAACAATCTTGAGAAAGAAGAACAAAGCTAAAGATTTCATGCTCCTTGATTTCAAACTATACTACAAAACTATAGTAATCAAAATAGTATGGTATGGCACAAAAACAGACACATAGATCAATAGAACAAAATAGCACAGAAATGAATCCACACTTCTATGGGCAATTAATCTATGACAAAGGAGGCAAGAATGTACAATGGGGAAAAGACAGCTTCTTCAATAAATGGTGTTAGGAAAACCAGACACCTACATGCAAAAGAATCACACTAGACTACTTTCTCACACCATGCACAAAAATAAATTCAAAATAGATTAAAGACTTAAAAATAGTATCTCAAACTATAAAATTTCTAGAAGAAAATATAGGCAGTATGCTCTTTGACATTGATCTTAGTAATATTTTTTTGGTTATGTCTCCTCAGGCAAAGGGAACAAAAGCAAAAATAAACAAATGGGACTACATCACACTAGAAAGCTTTCACACAGTGAAAGAAACTATCAACAAAACAAAAAGACTGTCTACTGAATGGGAGAAGATATTTGCAAATGATATATGCATAAGTGATTAATATCCAAAATATACAAAGAAGTCACACAACTCAACATCAAAACAACAAACAACCCAAATAAAAAATGGACTGAGGATCTGAATAGATATTTTCACAAAAAAAGACATAGATGGCCAACAGGCATATTAAAAGATGCTCAACATCACTGATCATCAGGGAAATGGCAATGAAAACCACAATGAGAGATCACTTCACACCTGACAGAATGGCTATTATCAACAATGCAGTAAATAACGAGTGCTGTTGAGGATGTGGGCCAAAGAAAACAATTATGCTCTATTGATGGGAATGTAAATTGGTACAGTCTCAGTGGAAAAGAGTATGGAGATCCCTCCAAAAATTAAAACTACCATATGATTCAGCAAGTCCACTTGTGAGTATTTATTCCAAAGAAAATGAAATCACTTATTCAAAAAGATATATGCACCCCTATGTTCCTTGCAGCATTATTTATAATAGCCAAGGTATGGAAGCAACCTACGTGCCCATTAATAGGTAAATGGATAAAGAAGATGTAGTTTACATATGTACAATAGAATATTAGTCATAAAAAATTAATGAAATCTTGCCATTTGCAACAACATGAATGGAACTTGAGGGCATTATGCTAAGCAGAATAAGTCAGACAGTGAAAGACAAATACGGTATGATTTCACTTATATGTGAAATCTAAAAAACAAAATAAATGAACAAACATAACAAAACAGAAATGGAGTCATAGATACAGACAACAAACAGGTGGTTGCCAGAGGGGAAGAAGGTAAGTAGAGGAGAGAAATAGGTATGGGAGATGAAGAGGTACAAACTATCAGTTGCAAAATAAATGAGTAACGAGTATGAAATGTACGGTGTGGGGAATATAGTCAATAATCATGCACTATTTTTGTATGGTGATAGATGGTAACTAAAACTAAACTTACTGTGGTGATCATTTTAAAATGTACAGAAATACTGAATCATTATGTTGTGTAACAGGAACTAGCATAGTGTTGTAGGTCAATTATACTTCAAAAACAAGCAAATGAACAAACAAACTCATAGAAAAAGAGATCAGATTTGTGGTTACCAGAGAGGGGGGAGGGGAAGTTGGATGAAGGTAGTTGAAAGGTACAAACTTCCAGTTATGAGATAAATAAGTATTAGGGATACAATGGACAACGTGATTAATATAATTAACAGTGCTGTATGTTCTATATGAAAGTTATTAAGAGAGTAAATCCTAAGACTTCTTATCACAAGAAAAAAATTGTTTTCTATTTAATTTTATACCTATATGAGATGATAGAGGTTCACTAAACTTGTGGTAATCATTTCATGATGTACGTAAGTGAAATCATTATGCTATATACCTTAAAGTTATACAGTGCTATATGACAATTATATCTCATTAAAACTGGAAGACAAAAAATTAAATAACGTGGAGACATGAGACTCTTCCTTTCACTTAAACATTTAGAGGCCATTGTAGGGTTATTAATTGGCCTAATTTCACGATTGTATCTCAGGGAATAGAGATGCCTGAGGAGAACGAGAGAGAACGGGAGTATGTTGGTTGGTGGAGCAGTCAGAACACACACATTTATCAATTATGTTCATGGTCTTTTCTGGGCGGGGTTCATGGTGCCCTAAAACAATTACAATAGTGACATCGAACATGGCTGATCAGCAATCACCACAACAAATATAATAATAATGAAAAAGCTCGAAACATTGCAAGAATTACCAAAATGTGACACAAAGTGAGCAAATACTGTTGGAAAAATGGTGCTGATAGACTTGTTAACCACAGGGTTGCCGCTAACCACAGGGTTGTCACAAACCTTCAATTTGTAAAAAACACAATATCTGTGAAGCACAGTAAAGCAAAATGCAATAAAACAAGATATGCCTATATTATCAATCCAACCTTCCCATGGTAAATCAGTAACTGTGAGTGGAAGGAAGGTAGATTTTAAGGTCAGAGCCAATGGAATGGTGCCAGACGCCGTGTCCTGAGCAGCCTCAGACTGACCTCAGTTAGAGATTCTAAGGGTACCCTCAACTGAAATCCGCCAGGCAGCCTTTGCTTTAGTTTTCCTTTTTAGTTTGCTACTTTATTCAAAACGTCCTCAGATGGTAATCCATCATTCTCCCCATTCTCCTACTCAATGTGCCTCATACTAATCATTTAACTCCAAGATGCTCTAGGCACTGGAATCCTTAAAAATTAACTCCTTTATGGATTCCTTTCTGAATGTCTCAGGGAAAAAACTATACAGTAAAGAAATTCATTCTTCATTGAATTTTAGAACCAGCAATTAATTTACTTAATCCCAAACAATTTAGTTAAGCTTTATTGTTCACATTTGTTGTGTGTGATCTTAAACTCTTCAGAAATAAAACTCTTCAGAAATAAAACTAAAGAAAACTGCAGATCAGTCCGGTTAATTCAGAATATTCATTAGGAAGATTCTATAAGAAAATGCAATATAGTATAAATTAAGATACAATCAAGTATTGTATGTAGTTCAAGTGGATAGAAAAACTCCTTAATAACATATCTCATGACAAGATTAACCTCATCTCTCTATTCAAATTCTTTGACATAGAATTATAGTTTGAGGTTCTCGAGTGTGAAAAAGCTATGCTTCAAAGTTGCTGAACATTACAATATCAAATGGTTGGAATGAAACTTGAGAAGTTATTTTAGGCCATACTTAAAATGTCCCAGGCAAATGAAAATATACGTGAATCTTAACTATTAAGGAAGCACCGTATCCGTATCTCCACAGCCAGAATAAGAGAATGCTATCATTCCACCAGACAACGGTTCTTCACTCTTTATAGATTTTCTGACTGCCCGAGAGATCCACAGGCTAAAATTGACTATAGAAAACTTTCCTATCAGCCATTTAGTATCTCATTGCCCTCTTACCAATTAGCTTTTGGGATGTAGACAGTGGATTTCAGATTGATTCCATTCCCTGGGATTTCTACAAAATATATTCCGTTCTTCCTATTGTCCACTTGGTAGCAGAGGCACCGAAGTTTCTTCAGTTGGACAGTAGAACAGAAAAAGGTCGATTATCTTAGAGAGCAATGTATTAGCCATGAAAAGGAGAGCTGTCCAAGATAAAATATTTTTATTTTATAAAAAATACTAAATATGGTTGATGCTGGAAGATTGGCTACTAGGTTGTAGCAGGTCCTTTTTTCCCCCTCCAGTTAAATTAGTTTAGAGTGATAAGAAGGCATCCCGAAAAGATGGCTTGAAGTTTTGTTATCTTAATTAACCAAGTGTATAAAGAGGAAAACCATCATCTAACATGAAGAAAACTGAAGGTAACTGAAGCAGTACCCAGAGGAGATAAGACCGTGTCACCAACAACACTAGGCTAAATTAAGAGTTTTATGGGCTAATGCAGACTCATGAAACAGCTGAAATATGTTGTGCCTTTGTACATGAGAAAAATACTCAGATTCTGGTATCCCTGCAAAGTGAAGTACCACATGGCCTCTAACCTGAAGCTACTTAAATAACGGCAAATGATAAGGAGAGACAGCATGGCAACTGCCCAAAATGTGTGCATTGTATATGCCAGTTTAGAAATGATATAGAACATAAATACCATTTAAAGAGAAGTAAAATATATTTTTGTATTATCAAACCAAAGCATTTAGAAAGAACTTGGCATTTCTTATGGCTAGAACGTCAAATAGTTCACATGATTCAGACTGAATTTTATGTTGCATAATTTTAGATTGATTATCATAGATATGTTTTTCATATTTGGCCCGGGTTTCCTTTGGCTCAGATGTTTTAAGTGCTTTGTGTGCATGGCTTCTGCATTCACATTGTGCTCTGTCTGTTTTGTGATCTGTTATTAGTATTATGGATTGGAACTCGGGCAAACTTTTATATAAAGTGAAGGCGAGAAATGAAAATTGTCAATATCTTTTAACTGTTAACCCAGGCCTGAGGTAGCATCTGCTCTGCATTTCTAGAGATAGCTGCTTTTCTACCTTCATTCTCTAATTACACCTTCTGGGAGACAGGAATTGGTACCATTTGCCCTTCATTTGCATCATCACAGCAACTCTAGCCTTCATGGCCCTTTGCCTGATAAGTTGCAGAGTTTAGGTTTCTGCTCACTGATTATTCAGCCAGGCTCGCCTCTCCTTGGAAGGCTCCAAGGACATTTCTGTTCTTCCTTCAGGCCTACAGCATACACTTGAAAAGACCTGTCTTGCCTTCCACCCTGCTCAAACAGTGGTGTATGACATCCTCTCAGCCCAGTTTCACCTCTCCAAAGACTGGAGTGTGCCTATATAAGAGCTAAATGCACGGACTTCTTATTGGAGGCTGAATATATCCTTGTGTTCACTTGAGAATTAACCCTTGAGAAGCATGCCTCGCAGCTTACCTGTGGGTCTGGCTTTCAGAGCAGATTCATTATTTTTCATATTTGGCAGAAGTCGTAAGATATTCAGTGTCTGTCCTAGGGCTATACGAGTGTGCTTCTCAGTATATGTACCTCTAAGGCATTTAATCAACTACTTGTTTGAAGTGTCCCATTGATTATAAAAATGATGCTTAATCTAGAATTTTTTTAGCTTATAAATTGCTACATGGACGTTAAAAACTATAAAAGAACTAACTGAAATCCTAAAGAAATCAGGTTGATGTAGTGCAAAATGAAGTCTTTGGGGACTGTAAACTAATTATCTGAAAATTTACATAATGTAAATGTTTAAACTGTATGATTTAACTGAAACACTTAGATCATTGTGACTATACTTGAGTGGTTCATAGAACTCAAAGCAAAGGATTCAAAAAGTCACATAAAATCCAATTCTCTATGGGAATTAGGATTTGGTTAGATATGATGATCATATGATTTGGGTTTTGGTACTTTTGAAGTTAGAGAAAAATTTTCCAGTCAAACTCTACTTGACCAAAATGATTTTTCTCTTCTTTCTCTTCTCTCTTCTCTTCTGATTATAAATTAGGTAACTGCTCAAATTTGGTCTAGTATCACCAGTCATGAAACTTGTCTGGAGATTGCCTCACAGTTGATCAGAATTAAGAAGGAGAGAATGAAAAGAAATCATTCTGCCTAATAATTCAACATGCAAATAAACAAATAGGATACAGAATAATAATTTCATCAGATGCCACTTGAAACTGATTTCTAGTATACATTAACTTAGCACCTTTACAAGGTAAATATACAAATTAAGTATGCTGGAATCTAATGCATTGTAATGATCTGTAATCATAATTTGACAAACACACAAACATCATTCAGTGGCATATTCTTAGAGGTTTCACTAAGATTAACTAAACAGATAATAACAGCAAGGAAAAAAATGATTGCCTGAAGCTAACAAACTCTGAGAACATTTCAGGTGTTTGAAGACAGCTACTGAGGTCCAATTTTTTTCTTCTTTGTACTAAACACCATCTTTCTCTAAACCATTACACTATGGAACTTTTTCTGAATATTTGGACTTAAAGTACACTCTCCTTTCATTAGGCCATTGAGTTCTTTGCCACACCATTAATTTTCTGTAAGATGAGTTATCATTTTAGGTACATACCTTACAGCATCCCGTATAGATTATAAGCTCCTTGAATATGGAACAGAGAAGTGTAGAGAATGAGAAAGACATCCTATTTACCTTCCAATGATGAATTTCTGTGTGTACTTTCATCAGTCTATCCTCCCCAGATCAACGCCATACCTGGCACTGGTTTGACCTTGTCTCAGAGACTCAGGGTAGGTCAGTAGAAAATCATTAAGTCTGGATTAAGTGAGGCTAATTCCAGATTGAAAGAAATCTTTAGGAAACTACAGATGGCTGAAATCCAGACATAAGATGTGTTGGACTCAAGACTTCATATGCCCTTTGGGAAGTAAAAAATGTTAGTAAAGCCATAACCATATATTTGAAGTTGACATATATCCCAGGTTTGGAAATCTCCATAATACTAAATTACTATGTAGAGTTTACGGGAATGGCAGACCCCTGTCGTTCTTTTTTTTTTTTTTTTTGGCTGTGCTGCGCAGCCTGTGGGATCTTAGTTCCCCAAACAGGGGCTCACAACAGTGAAAGCACGGAATCCTAACCACTGGACCACCAGGGAATTCCTGAAGAGATTCTTATATTGAGCAACAGTATAGGCTTAGTGACCTCAAAGCAATTTTGTTTCTTTTTTTGGTTTTTTTTGAATCTCTATAATACCAAATTACCATGTAGAGTTTATGGGAATGGCAGATCCCTGCCATTCTTTTTCTAATCAACTCTCTTGAAAAATCCACAAAGGTAAGATACCAGGTAAATGGTACATCCAAGTCTGGTCCCTTTACACAAACTCAGGTTATTCACACAATCTGGTGGCAGGTGAACACAAACACCCATAACACACTTGACTCCCAGCTCTGGCATTAGTCCAAACCTATTTCTATTTGTCTTCTCTGACCCACTGTGTGTTGCTCTCATCTTCCATGATTCTCCAACCCTGTCTTTTCTCCAGTAATTTGGATCCTCATATTTGCTCTCATTACTTGATGATTATCAGACGTGATTTTCTGGCTCATCGGTGGTACTCCTTGAACACAGGCTCTTTTGTTTACCTCTGTATTAGTTAATTGAAGACTACTATCAGAAGTAAACTCCTGGGGACTTCTCTGATGGCGCAGTGGTTAAGAATCCGCCTGCCAATGCAGGGGACACGGGCTCGATCCCTGGTCCGGGAAGATCTCACATGCCGCGGAGCAGCTAAGTTCGTGTGCCACAACTACTGAGCCTGCGCTCTAGAGCCTGCAAACCACAACTACTGAAGCCGGTGCACCTAGAACCCGTGCTCCGCAACAACAGAAGCCACCACAATAAGCAACGAAGAGTAGCCCCCCGTTTGCTGCAACTAGAGAAAACCTGCGCACAACAACGAAGACCCAGCACAGCCAAAACTAACTAACTAAATAAATTTATTAAAAAAAAAAGTAAACTCCCAAAATTTGGAGGTTTAACCCAAATATATTTACCACTTGCTCACATAATAATGACATAGTTTCTGTTTGGCAAGTGGCTTACCTCAGCTTGGGGAAACACAGACTCATGTTCCCTCCAGTCTGTTGCTCTGTCATCCCCTAGGGATTCAGAGCTCTCTGCAAGCCATAGCCAGAAGGGGAAAGGGAACAACAGCTCTACTTATGGGAGGAGGAACATGAACTCTGATGTAGAGTGAAATGGCTTTTGTACAGTCAGTTTCCACCAGCAAATATAAAGTATTTACAGACCAATTCCCACCAGCCACTCGTTTGGGCATTAATTCTCTCTTGTTTCCAGCCTGCTATACGTGTAGACACGAAAGACCTTATCTTCTTGCAAAGAGATGCAGATGCCGGCAGATGGAAATCAAGGCAAGCATGCTTTAAAATAGTTTATTCCAAACAGTATGGAGGATCCTCAAGAAATTAAAAATAGAACTACCATATGATGCAGCAATCCCACTTCTGAGAATATATTCAGAGGAAACAAAAAGACTAACTTGAAAAGATATCTGCACCCCCAAGTTCATAGCTATTATTGGCTACTACGTATAATAGCCAAGACATGCAAACAACTTTAAGTGCCCGTTGATGGATGAATGGATAAGAAGTCATGATGTGAGATACATACACACATACACACACACACACACGCACACGCACACACACACACACACACACACACACATATATATATATATATATAAATGAATATTAGCCATAAAAAACAAGGAAATCTTGCCATTTGCTATAACATGAATACATTAATGGACCTTGAGGGCATTATGCTAAGTGAAAGAAGCCGAACAGAGAAAGACAAATACTGTATGATCTTACTTATATGTGAAATACAAAAAAAAAAAAAAAAAAAAAAAAAAAGTACTCAGAGAAAAAGAGATCAGACTTGTGATTACCAGGAGGGCAACTGGATGAAAGCAGTCAAAAGGTACAAACATCCAGTTTTAAGATAAATAATTACTAGGGATATAAAGTACAACATGATGGCTATAGTTAACACTGCTGTATGGTATATATGAACATTGTTAAGAGAGTAAATCCTGAGTTCTCATCACAAGGAAAAATTTTTTTCTTTTTTTTAAATGTTTTTAAAAATTTATTTATTTTATTTATTTATTTTTGGATCTGTTGGGTCTTCGTTGCTGTGCATGGGCTTTCTCTATTTGCAGCTAGCAGGGGCTACACTTCGTCGTGGTGCGCAGTCTTCTCATTGCAGTGGCTTCTCTTGTTGTGGATCATGGGCTCTAGGCGTGTGGGCTTCACTAGTTGCAGCACGCAAGCTCAGTAGTTGTGGTGCACGGGCTTAGTTGCTCTGCGGCATATGGGATCTTCCCGGACCAGGGCTTGAACCCGTGTCCCCTGCATTGGCAGGTGGATTCTTAACCACTGTGCCACCAGGGAAGCCCCTCTTTTTCTTCTTATTATATTTATATGAAATATGAAATAATGGATGCTAACTAAACTTACTGACGTATTAATTTCGCAATCTATGTCAGTCAAACTATTATGCTGTACACCTTAAACCTATATGGTGATGTATGTCAATTATATCTTAAGAAAAAAAATGGTATGCTCCAGTGCAGTACTGGTGGGATACTGCCAGTATCTGCTAAAGCAGCTTATCACTTCTAGTAATAATTTCTGTAGGGTAATACTAGCTTCTGGCATATAAGCTACAAAATTTCAGCGACTCAATACAATGAAGTTTATTCACACTCACATAAACGAGCAATATAATGCTTCTAGCTGGTGGGCAGCTTTCTTCCGTTTGTTGTTTTCTGAGAATGATGTTCCACCATCTTTTGACACAGCTGTCTAGCAGTGCTTCATGTCTTCTGTACTCAGGTAGTAGGAAAGGAAAGAAAGTTAGGAGAGAGAAAATTCATTTGGTTCAGAAGAGACCCACATCATTTTTCCTCACATTGCACTGTCAGGTACAGTCATATGGCACCATTTAGAAGTTATAAAGGCTTAGAAATGTGGTCTGAGGCTGGGCAGTTTCTTTCCAGCAATGATTCAAAGCTAGGGAACTCCAAACCTTGAAATCACATGTAAGAGATATGTCCACTTTGAACTCTGTGATGAGGGACCATCAGAAAAGCCCACATAGAATTGAATTGGATCCAAATTTGCCCTGATCTTTGAGCACAGCCATCTTGAACTCAGCACACAGTAATGCTTGTTGCAGTTGGGACTCTTCCGTAGGAGAAACTGAAATAGCTAAGCAAACACATTTTTCAAAGTTGTGTGAATGAACATTGCTCTGCATACTTGTTCTAAACCTTGAAGCAGAATATTATACACAGAACTGAATTTCCATATGTAGAAACTGTAAAATTGCTATTTGCAAGTCATGTTCATTTGTATACCAGAAACCTGCCAGCGATGCACCCAAAATTCATTTGTAGCTGCTATTTATAGCAATATCAGCATTCAAGTTTTTATGTAAAAATAGCACAGTGGAGCTACTGGTGTTATAGTAGCTAACATTTATTCATTCATACATGAATGTTTATTTGATCCTTGTAGAAAAATATATTAGGACCTATATTTAATATTAGATAGAAGAAAACTGTGAGGACTAAGAGAAAGGTTAAGGCCAAATATCTAGATAAAAACTGGAGAAACATATTAAGTAATACTGAGACTCGTTCCAAACATCTGTGTCTTTGACGTTATGTCAACAGCAGTAAAGAGCCTTACACGCTCAGAGGCCAGATTTCCTTTCTAACCACAGCCATGACCATAACCATAACTGCTCAGTGAGCCAAGGTCTAGCTGAGAAATGGTCCACTGGGCATAACCTGGGAGCTCTGTGTGGACAAATGTTAGCAGACAGTTCCTAAAAGGCTGTGGTGAGGTGGCAAAGGATTGCCCACCTACACGATTAGTGAATAAATTATGGATAATTTTTTTTCTTTTCTGGATATTTCCTTTCTTAAACAAAGTATAGTTTTATAATTAGAGATAAAGTTGAGAGATGCTTCCAGTTTCAGTTCCAACATGTAATGAAAGTTGTTCTCTTTCTTACAACAACCAAAAAGCTAGACAACCTGAAAGTCAGTAACTTTTACTGGACCCATCAGAGAACTAAGGTCCCAGGGCAAATCGCTGCATCAAAATCTGGAGGCAGGTGCATCCTGAGAGATACTGAACTGAGATCTGCTTACCTGGGAGAGGAGTAGCTGGAGCCATGACCTGGTCAGAATGTTTAAGGGTAATCCTCACAAATTGCTAAAGGCTGACTGTGGACTGGGGGAAAAGTGAGAAACTCCTGTGGGTCCAGTCTTATGGGAGCCCCATGCTTTCCCTCCAGGAACACTTCCAGTTTCTCAAATGGAAGATCTGAGAAAGATTGGGAATTATATCCAGAACCTTGCCTGTAACAAAAGCCTGCTCTCCAGGGGAAAGCACTTGGCCATAGCACAATTCTGAAACTTTATCCCAGCTGGGGGATAATGATATCTGGGTGGTGAGTTTATAGTTGGGTTGCTAATAATTGTGAGTATGTGATTTTCCTTACGCTTATCGGTATTTTCTTATTTTCTCAATGAACAGATACTATTACTTTCATAGAAAATATTATAAATAAAATTTTTATGAAGAACAAACTGAGAGGGAAAATTAGTGCAAGAGGGAAACTGAGATAAATAAGGTAGGCCAAGTCCTCTGGGAAGATAAAAGACAGACTGAAAGAGACAGAAACATCAGATATGAATCTAAAAAGAAAAACCTGAGTGGATCTTGTGTCCAGAAGTAACAAAAGCTTATATTCCTACTCGCCATCTACTTGGATGCCCTGAGAGTGGATGTTCTGTATAAAAATCGCTGTATTACATGCACTACTTCCAGTAGAGCATTTTTTTCTTTTAAATAGTTCTCTTGTCAGGGGTTCTGCTCTAATTCCCTCTGCCTGAAAGAAATCCGTGGGAGGGCAACTGAGGTTATTTTTGCATTTTTTTTTTTTTTTTTGGGGGGTACACGGGCCTCTCACTGTTGTGGCCTCTCCCACTGCGGAGCACAGGCTCCGGACGTGCAGGCTCAGCGGCCATGGCTCACGGGCCCAGCCGCTCCGCGGCATGTAGGATCTCCCCGGACCGGGGCACGAACCCGCATCCCCTGAATCGGCAGGCGGACTCCCAACCACTGCGCCACCAGGGAAGCCCTATTTGCATTTTTTAATCATGTGGTTACCATCCTTCTCTGCTGCAACACTTAAACGCTCCTGGAAGAAGTTCTCCCATGCCCTGGGCTTAACTAAGTAAGCTTCTCTTGCCCTAGACCTTGGAGTTGAATATATTAAGAGTCAAATTCTGTCAGTGGAAGAATGCTATGGCTCATACAATTGAAGCTTATAGGCATCTGGCTTAAAAACGTAAACATTTATCCACTCAAACTATCGGAGATTAATTCAAAAGAAAGTAATGTTTTTCTAGGCACATTGAATCAGACTGCACTTCATAATAAAGTTTAGAAGTTCTTTGCTGGCTAGTAGAATTTGTAGGTAATATGATACAAATTAACACATTGGGGTAGGGCAATTTTCTTTGAAAATGGAAAAAGTCCAAAATTCTAAAACTTTATTATTTTAATGTCAAAGGACCTGTGAGAGCAGTAGTTGACCTAGCACAAGGCCTGGCTCAGAGAAGGTGCTTAAATAATTTGTTTTTATTAAATCTGAATGTTGTCCAGGCCTTTCATTCCACAGTGGAGGAAACAAAGACCTGGTGAAGTTAACTGACTTGCCAAAGGAAAATAAATTGTAGGGCCAGGACCAGAGCTTACATTTAGAAGCAAATTTCTAAACCAAACATAAAAACCCCGAATCACGATTTTAACAGTTAAAATTTCAAGTCATGATTTTTCCCAAGAGAAACACTTTCTGCCATCTGTGATTACACATGCAATTGGTTTCACAATGAATAGTATTACAGTAGTAGCCCAACAGTCCAATGTGGCATGCATTTAAATATTAGCTACTTAAAAACAATCAGCTTTTTGAAGTATAATTTGCATGCAATAAGATGCACCCATTTCAAGTATGAAGTTTAATGAGTTTGGCAAAGGTGTACACGTCTGTAATCACCACCCCAAAGAAGATTTAAACATTTCCACCACCCCACAAGATTCTCTCCTGCCTCTTTACAGTCATTTCCCCCACTCTCCTACCCCAGCCCCAAACTTCCCATCACATATGTTAGAGTTGCCTATTCTAGAATTTCATATACTTGGAATCGTACAATATCTACTCTATTTTGTGTGGCATCTTTTGCTCAGCCTAATGTTGTTGAGATTCACCCATGAGTGTTCCTTTTTCTTGCTGAGTAGTATTCCATTGTATGGATAGACCAAATTTGTTTGTCCATTCACATGTTAATGGACATTTAAAGTTATTTCCAGATTTGGGTGGTTATGGATAAAGCTCTTATCAACATTTGTATATGAACATTGTTCTCATTTCTCTTACCAAATTACTGCTGGTAAAATGGCCACGTCATATGTGTTAAGTGCATTTTTAACGTATAAGAAATTGCCACATAGTTCTCCAAGCTGATAGCGCTATGTTACATTCCCACCAGAAGCATATGGAGAGTTCTAGGTGGTCTGTAACTTCAGCAATATTTGCTATTTTAGTCTTTTTAATTTTAGTCATTTTAATAGGCGTACAGTGGTTTCTCGCTGTGCTTTTAATCTTCATTTCCCTGATAACTATTAATGTTGAGCATCTTTTCATATGCTGACTGGTCATTTGTATATCTTTCTTTGTGAAAAATCTGTCAAATTTTTTGCCCATTTTCTATTTGGGTTGTTCATCTTATTACTGAGTTGTAAGAATTCTTTATAAAACCTAATAAAGTCCTTTATCAGATATATGTACTGCAGATATATGTATTGCAAAGCCTAGGTCATGACTTGCTTTTTTACTTTCTAAATTTGGTATTTTGAAAAGCAGGACTTACTCATTTTAATGAAGTATAACACAGTTGACCCTTGCAAAACACAGGGGTTAGGAAAGCCTACTCCAACCCTCCCCCACAATCAAAAATCCTTGTATAACTTTACGGTCAGCCCTTTGCATCCGGGTTTCACATTTACAGATACAACCAACCATGGATTGTGTAGTATGTATTTATTGAAAAAAAAACTGCGTGTAGGTGGGTCCATGCAGTTCAAATCTGTGTTGTTCAGAGGTCAACTGTACATATTGTTTTGTTTATAGTTTGTGCCTTTTGTGTCATTTCTAGGAAATCCTTATCCCAAAGACAAATATTTTCTATGTTTTCTTCTAAAAGTTTTATAATTTTAACTCATACATTTATGTCTATGATGGGTTATGAGTTAAATTTATATACAGTGTAAAGTCAACATTCATTTCTTTCCCTCATAAGAATATCCAGCTATTATAGTACAATACATTGAAAAAGCTGTTCTTTCCTCTATTGAATTGCTTTGGTATCTTTGTCGAAAATCAACTGACCATATGTCTATGGTCCTATTTCCAGACTGTTTCACTATTCTATATATCCACCTCATGCTAACCACACTGCCTTTTTTCTTTTTGAAGTATAGTTGAGTTACAATGTTGTGTTAGTTTTGAGGGTACAGCAAAGTGATTCAGTTATACTAATATATATACATATATATGTGTATATATGTTCTTTTTCAGATCCTTTTCCATTATCGGATATTACGAGATATTGAATATAGTTTTCCCTGTGCTATACAGTAGGTCCTTGTTGGTTATCTATTTTATATATAGTAGTATGTATCGGTTCATACCAGACTCCTAACCACACTGTCTTGATTCCTGTATTTTTACTGGACAGTGTGCAGGAAGGTGAGGGGTTGCATACAAAGAAGGAAGGAAAGAGGAAGAGGACTTTTCTGGCAGAAAATGGTGCTAGTTTTCACATGGCAAAAGTAAAAATAGTCCTAATTCAGAACAGTAAAGTTCAAAGCAACCATTTCTGTTTTTAATTAATCAGTTATACATTGCTAAGTGATTGTGTGGCCTATATGTGCAGCATACATGCTGGGCACAGTATGAAGGCATTTAGTTGCCCCTATTGTCTTACGAATGGCTTGATCTTGTTGCTTACTTCTTTTGTGGTCTTTTATTGATACATCTTAGGAGTGATTCAATCAATTAGTTAACATTTTCATGATGAGATAAAAATATTTTTTCAATATGAGATGCTATTTAGGATGTGAACAGTTTTTTGATGAAGTAATTTATATTAGTTATAAATTTAAAGCATCTACTGAGTTTCTTTTTAATAATTTGGTTAAACCGAGTAAGATATGGGTGACTGGAGCGAACATTATTGATTATGTACTATTTGCCAGGTGCTATAGTATGTGTTTTACATGACAGTCAAATATACTTGACCCATGAGCACCACAGCTTTGAACTGTGGGGATCCACTCATAGGCAGATTTTTTTCAAAACAGTACTACACAACCTGAGGTTGGTTGAATCTGTGGATGCAGAACTCTAGATAAGGAGGGACCGTGTATATAGAGGACCAACTATAAGTTATATGCGAATTTTCAACTGTGCACAGTGACAGCGGCCCTAACCCCCGCGTTATTCAAGGGTGAACTGTATATAATTGCTGTAATTTATTGAGTGCCTATTATGTTCTGAAATTATCCCGCTTAATTCCTGTAACAATCCTGCAAGGTAAATACTATTCCCATTGTACACGCAAGGCCACTAAACTCAAGTACCTTGCCCTAATAGGAAGCAGTGAAAAATGCCCTAAAATCTAGCCTAATTTGGCCTTCAAACTCAGGATCTTCCCACTTTCTGTATCATATTCACATGCCCCATGACAATATTCTATATGTTGCATGAATTTCAGGGCAAAATCTAAAGTTCAAGTGGTAGTTTGAGCACTTCAAGCAAATCCATAAGCCTTCTCCCAGGTATACTCAATGAATATCAGTTTCCTCCTCCTCAAAATGGAAAAAGCAGTGAGCTGAGGGCTAATAGAATTTAATCTGAGAAAGTATGCCTTTATGTTTGCCGGGCTAACGGTCTTCATCTAACTCATTAACGGTGAGACAAGGAGAGAGAGTCTAAGGGGAGACGAGAGAGGATGAGCAAAGGAAATAATAGCGACGTATGTAATATGCAATATGGTACTCAAAGGAGATAATCTTATAATTTAAGAAAATCCATTAAGGGCAGGTATTATTACTTTAGAGATAGAGAAAGCAAAGATCTGAGAAGCTAATGCATTAAGCCAAAGTCTTACAAGTTGCAGAGAAAGGAGCTGGAAGGCTAAACTGGGCACTTGGCACTGGTACTAGAAAGCAATGGGGCACCGAGGTAACGAGGTAACGTCAGAGAACAAAAGAGTGATTTGTGAGGTGAGGGAGCAAGGAGGAGAGAGGGTAGGTGTGAGATCACTTAACTGTTCTTTCTGAAGCTGAACTCATTTCACTGATCTTATATCCCCACTCTTGCTGCTCTGGCACGTACTTACAACTAATTCATTTTCTTTTATCTAAGATTTTAAAGTACCTCTGAGAAAGACGGGGGTATACAAATCAAATTAGAATCACAATAGGTTGGGAACTGATCCAAGGACTTAATATAAGACCTAAATAATAGAAAGCAAAAATAGCAGAAAACTGAGGTAGTTTGCATTCCTATGTCTTATGAATAAAACTACAATAATGACATCATCTCTTGTTCTTTAAAAGAATAGTGCTGTTAACATTTTGACTTGAAGCAGTAGAGAATGGTCTTTCAAAATAGGGCATCAGTGTGATCCACAGACTTTGGGTCTTCTCATGGGATGGCACCCATTTTCCCTACCTCTATCTGTCCCATAACAGGTTCTAAAGGGGGATTAAATGAAATTACAAATACATGCGCACACACACACACACACACACACACACACACACACATTCCCATGCAGTATTCAGGGTTGAATTTTTTTAATATGGAGAAAGCCCAGTGTCTTGATTCTACTTTTATGACCTTATCTCAGGTACTTTGTATATTATGTGAGTCATTTCAACATAAGTGACGAATCAGCCAGTCTTGATCAGAGGTTCTCAAATATAAGTGCTTTCAGGGGTCAGGCGAGGGCTAATTATAAGAAGACTGGCAGGGAAATGCAGCAGTTGTGCCATATATAAAAGCGTTCTAATTTTGCTTCTTTTAAAGACTGTCCTTTCTAAACAAAATACACTTAGAGACCCAATTTGAGACCTTTGGACGAGATTAACTGTTTTGATCAATTGTCTGCCACATTTAAAAGGAAATGTCTAATTTGAAAGATTTAGCATAAAGAGAACTTTAATAAATGATTTGATTACATAATCGTGTGTGTGTTTCGTATAGAAACTCAGATTGAATCTACATAACTCGTAAGAAGGAAGAGATATATGTCAATCATATTTATTTATCTATTCAATAGCAAAAAATGAGACTAAATGATCTTTGGGGCAAAATTGACAAGTTGTTGAACCAATTTGATAAGGGTACATGATCCAATAGCTACATAGATAAATCCATGCTTAAAGACAGATCTTTTCCAACTTTTCATTCAGATATTTGGTCAGTATCAGGTGAAGCTTACTCAAGTTATATAGAATTAACTACCTCTTAACAATTAGATAAAACCTTCCTTGATATATAAATGTTTGACATACTCTTCCTTCCTAAGTATAAGATTATGTTTGTGATGGACTAGGCAGTTAGGACAAGAGCTTTTGATCTCAAAAGATCACAATTTTGTGAATTCAAGTATTCTATCTGACCTATACATTTTAAAAAGCAATGGGCAAAAAGTTATCCTAGAGTGTAAATTTCAAATCTGAAAAGTCAGTAAACTTATGGCTCAGATGAAAGTTTTAGAGGCATATAGCCTCTGCTGATTTTCAGGTGTTAAAGCAGTAAGAATATGTATCATCTTGATACTGACTCTAGCTGCTGAATTTAAGTGGTCATCGACCAGATAGCTGATTTAAGAGATTCCATATTTACAGTTGTACATGTCCTTCTCTTCTTCAGGGAAATAGGCTTTAAAAGCCAAGAGATATCAAGTGAATAACACTCCATAAACCAATATTCTTAATAGACTAATCTGATTGTCAATCAGCTTTTGCACCTATCTGAAGAAACATTTGACAGACATTTTGCCTATATTCATTTATCAAGGGTCTAAAAATAGATTTAATTTAATAACATTAGTGTTCAACTTGTCCAATGTTCGGATCTTATTCCAGGGGGAACAATGCTTGTAGCAATGGTAAAATTAGGAAAGTTGTTTTATGTCGCATTAGTTAACATATGCAAGCTTATTTAACATGTGGACGGCAAATAAGTGTAATTACATTAAAACAAGGAGCTGTAGCGCAGAAGCAATAAAAATAGACTAGGTTGTATTATTAATTCTTGTGTTAAGGGTTTTGAGCCATGTTGATTGGCCTGAATTTTTTGATTTTGTTATGGTACAAAGGGATTGTTTGAAGTAATTTGTCCCCGAGAGAGGCTCACAATCCCAAGCGGGTTTCAATTCAGCAAAGCAAATCTAATTTTGTTTGCTTTATGCAAACCAGAAGGGGCTGTGGTTCATTCTGTTTTCACTGGAGGGGAAAGGCGCACTAATGGGACCTGCTGAAATGCATGCATTGCAAACATCATACCCCTGCATATATTAAATTTAGCTACGTGATGCTCTGTGTTCATCATCTCATTGTGTACACAGATACGCTTTAGAACAAAGCCTTTTAATAGCGAGGGAACCTTACTACATTATGTCAATACTCTATTGTATTTATATTTAATGCCGCCATTGGAATACCTGCCCTTAGCTAGAGTATGTTCATACTTGTGATCATTTTGCATTTTAGCTACTCCTTATGTGAAAGTGGGCTATACGCTGTTATGCTGGAGCTTAAAGCCAACATCTGAAGATTAATTATATGTAGATCGATAAAGGTTTCTAATTTTCCCAGTCTCCGCCCCTACACATATACCCCTTGGATACCTGAGTGAAATTAGGGAGATTCTTAGTGCCTTGTTGAAAGAATGGGACACATCCCAATCTGAATATTCAAACTGGAAGATAAATGGAGGATAATAATATCTGCACAACAGGTAACGCTAAAGACAATCTCCAGCCCTGTGACAAATCACCATCCTCCTACCTGCCCCTTCCCCCTCCCCCAACACACTGTGATCTTCCCTTGACTTGCCAGATTCAGCTATGCTGCCAGGTACATTTGATCAAATTCATCAAAATTAGAGGGTGCATGAGATGGGAAGGGAAACCAGTACATGATAGATGATAATGCAGTTATTGGCTAGGTGAATTTATTCACATAAAAATGGAATTATTTGTCAATTAAAATTGCATAATGACTGCATCTCCTGTCATGCCGGCACTGTTTTCAGTGTGTTTTTGTTTTGAAAACAGTTCCAATACTGCAAATAGACAGACACATCTCCAAACCCTTCAATTTGTCATTAGACATTTGGCGGCATGCCTATTTCGCTGTTAATTTTCCAAAACTACATTAATTTGCTGAATGACTTCTGTGAATCAGTTCACATAAAATTCAAGATGATACTTGTCACGTATCAAAGAGTGACTATTAAACGCATAGGTTACATGTAAAAACCCACTGTGTGAATCATTTTGAATTCTGTGTTTTAAGTTCAAACATGGGTTAGCATTAATGATTTTTTTCCTTTTCCTAATGGAAATTGCTTAATGAAACATTACAAGTATAATCTTCCTATTTTTTTTTTCTGCTTCTGCTTATCTGTTTCTTCAATTTACCAGTGTATACATTCTTAATTTGACTTGATTTGGAACACAAGAGACACCTCAGGCAGTGGAAATTCAATGGTGTGACCAGAAATAATTGTTTAATATTGTGACATAAGAGATTTGATCCTCACGGTATACTGTATCTGACAGTTGTGCAATTTAAATATTGAGAGAGATTACTCTCTGCATAGAACCAAATAGCAAGATCACATGACATTCTTAGTGGGATGTACTTGCTGATGAAAGAGGGCATTGAGTTGAGAAACATTATAATAGTTAACTGGCCTTTTGTAGCATAAAATCATAAAATAGTAATATGGTAATTATTAGAAATGCTAATTTGTTTGTATATATACTTGCTCGCTTTACAAAATACGTTTAAAGAAAAATGTTGCCTTGGTCCTGACATGCGTATTATCCAAGGCATTCTGACCAGATATTCCAGGACAGAGCACACTTTTTATTTGAGTATATATATTCAAATATATATAAAACATACATTTTTATGTGAATATATATATTCTGTGTGTGTGTACGGTATACTATATATATGTATATTTATGTATAGTATATATATGTATGTATATATATATATGTATACTGAGTATATATACACAAAAATATGTGTGTAT
This sequence comes from Phocoena sinus, assembly GCF_008692025.1. Classification (NCBI taxonomy): domain Eukaryota; kingdom Metazoa; phylum Chordata; class Mammalia; order Artiodactyla; family Phocoenidae; genus Phocoena; species Phocoena sinus. Next base: position 59,641,963 of record NC_045774.1, on the reverse strand, counting down.
GTCTATATTGTATAACACTCTGTGTATAACCCTGGACAACATATGAAATATTTTTATTATAATTATTTAAATAAATTATAAATTATTGTAATTTAATTGGCTTAATGCACCATAGAGGTTGAATTATGGGGAAAATAATTATAGAACCCCTAGTGAGTTCAAATCTGCTACCAACACCAAAAGAAATTATTTCACTTTTAGTTTTTAAGCCTAGATAGGTGTATGTGACCCAAAAGCCCCAATATGGAAAGATAGCTAGTTCATTGCCACCTCTGAACACTTCCAACCTTGATCACATTTTCCCAGTTCACCTCCTAGTTTAACTTGAACGGGAAGCTTGGAAAGGGTGAGGAGAGAGAAAAGTGCTGGCTGACAGTCCCGCTGTTGTGCTAATCTGAGGTTCAGTTACTGCCAATTCAGGCTAAACTGATACCACATTCGGTAAGATTGGCAAAATGTTACACTTGGTGAGAATGAATATACACTTTTCTTAATAAACCAACTTATCCTAATAAGAATTTCTTCCCAGATTGAGTTCTAGTGTTCAAAAAGCATTTGGAGATGTCAGACTGGAGGAAATGACTTTAATCCCTTAGTAAGGTTTTATCGAAGGCAGGAAACAAGCAAGCCCCGCCCCCTGCACACCGGAAGTCCTGCACAGACGTGCCTCTTAACCTTGAAGCACTGAAGGCAGTCCCAGCTCAAGTTCCTCTTCACCTCAGCAGCCTAAGATTCCCATGGGAAGTTAGGTCTCTTCTCAAAGAACTTCTACCCGATGGTGTGCTGATAAATGTATAACAATCAGCTCTCTGGAAAACAAAAACAAAAAAAAGCAATAACTCTGACTTGTAGTATGGGTCAATTCCAAGCTACTAGTGCATCATAGGGAGCAAACACAAAGTATCACACCATTCCATACTATTTCCACCATACAGACACAATACATGTAAATAACCTCAAGAGCACAGAGTAAAATGTAGTAAAATAAGAAGTTATTAAGTTTGGGTTGGGTCATTTGTAGAGACGTGGATGGACCTAGAGACTGTCATACAGAGTGAAGTAAGTCAGAAAGAGAAAAACAAATATTGTATATTAGCACATATACGTGGAATCTAGAAAAATGGTACAGATGAACCGGTTTGCAAAGCAGAAATAGTGACACAGGCATAAAGAACAAACGTATGGACACCAAGGGGGGAAGTGAGAGGGGCGGGTGTGTGTGGTGGTGGTGGGATGAATTGGGAGATTGGGATTGACATTTATACAGTAATAGGTATAAAATAGGTAACTAATAAGAACCTACTGTATAAAAAGTAATTAAATTAAATTTTAAAAATAGTTTGGATATTATATTCCTCTTGATATAATGTATCGAATTATAAGTTTTTAAACTTTTATGTCAGTTTTTCATAATGACTGTGTGTAACGAAAAGCTTGCAAAATCCTGAAAATTGAACAATCGGCCCTTAGGAGTTAGTGCAAAGCGGCCTCACATTCTACAGCATCCCTCCCATCTCAGCACTCGTGCCACGCAATTAGCTCCCTGGTTCATTAACATCGATCCAGAGATATGCCTCATCAAATGGGAAAACCTTTGTTCTGGCAATAAGCAAAATAACTTCTTGTCGATCAGTTGCTCCTAGTATAGTTGTGTAGTACTGTCTCCACCTGTATTTTCCGTGGTGCATTCTTTTTTCTTGTCATCAGAGGCCCTACTTGGACCTTTATTTTCTTCAACTGCATGGGGACACGGCCTGTGTCTGCATTCCTTTGTCTAAGAAGAGTGATTCTGCACTCACACATAAAGAAGGGGAGAAAGAGAGCTACTATACAATGGTGTGGAGTGCTATGAAATTTAACTGACACGAGTCTGGGAAGACTGCCTGATCTGTATTTGGAACAATGCTATTTTGTTTAATTTGATATATGTGTGGGCTTTTTATTCAAATAGAGTTGAACAGTTTGTTCCAGCAGGAAAAAAGGGATGCTTGTTACAGAAAGGTTATTTATTGTTCACTATAACACTTGGCATTCTGAAGAAACTTGCGAGGATTCTCCTTTTTGGGGGCTGTCTGCTGCTGTCCTAGCCTCTATACAAAGAGATAAAGCAAAAGTTGAAGGAAAGCTCCTCAGAGGCTGACTCAGGGCAGAGGTTTAGATGCCCTCAAATGACGGTGCTTCTCTGCCTTTAAAATTCTTCAGTGACCCATTCCATCACTCATTTTTGCTGCTAATTGGACATTTTAAAGTATGAATTCCCACTGCTTCAAAGATTCAATGCCAACATCAATTAACACCTTCTGGGGGAAAAGTATATGGAAGAAGGGCCAAAGAAATCTTAGCAGTGTAAGCGCAATTGAACTTTGCTATCCCAGGCAATATTTTTATTCAGCATTGCTCTAAAATGCTTGTTTTTACACTGTAATTGCAGCTTTTTCTCTTGTTTATTTCCTTGATCTCAACACAACCACTGTCCATTTGAACTCAATTCAACTTTAATTCATTTATGGTCAATTTCAAGAGAAGGTTTGCAGATGACCCTACAGGTGACCCTCACCCTAGGAGATAAACATGTCCTATAGAACTCAGATGCTACCAACTTTTCTCAGATCAGTAAAAGTAAAAAAAAAAAAAAAAAAAAAATCCAATTATATGGAAAGAATGGAACAGCATGTCATTTACTTTCCTATTCATTCAAAAAGATTCACTCACCATATACTATTTGGGAACATTATGCTACATGCCTAAATACTAAAAAGTAATGTTGCTTATTCAAAAATTTTAAATAGATCCTAATGCAAGTAGAGCCAAATCAAAATTTTTCCTTAAACTTCCACTGGCGGCCCATTAAGCCTAGATTGACAGTTGGCACTTATGAAATATCTCATTCTTGTTTGCTTTGTGCTTTTTGTCCATCTCTTCTCCAAGCTGTTGCCCCCAGCCACTCTGAAACATAAGTGCTCATGAGCCGGAGGCTGGGCACAACTCCTTGTTTTCCAGCCTGGGCCACCAGGGACAGTGGCTTTCTCCTGGGTCCTTAGTAAACATTTGTCAGAGGGAAACTTCCTTTGCTCCAGGAGCTCACTCCATCCTGCATTAAGGCAGATATGCTATGTGCAGGTTCGACCACAATATCTGATAATATGTCATTCTTACCAAATAGAAAATTCAGTATTCAAAAACACATGATCAATTCATCATGGCCCGAAGATCACAGAGTAATTTACCTAAGGAAGGGGAGGAGACATTTAAATTGGACCTTGAAGGTTGGTTAGAACTTAAATATGCATACATAGTTAAAACAAATTATTTAGCATAACTTAGCAGAAGTTGTTATTCAACAGAATCAGGGTTGGTTTTTTTTCAGTCCAACTATAATCCTAAATTATATGAGGGATACAGAATAATCCTAAACATAACCCACACAGCCATGCTGGTGTCTGTTAATTCTTTCCTGCTGGCATGCAGACTCTGAAGGCACTTGGTGAGTGAGATTTCTGGCAGGAGGGGACCTTTGAGCCAAGTTGTACGGATGGAGGAGAATCTGAGTGTAGAGAAAAGTAGGGGGGTATGAAGCCATTTTCTAGGAAGGAGGTGCAGATTAGCTGGGCAGAAGCAGAGGGGCCATTTGCCATAATAAATAACGAGGTATCATTTATTGAGCAACTCTCAATGTGCTAGGCACGGTGGTCAGGACTGTCAATGTCTAGTTCTATCTTCAAAACAACCTGGCAAGGCAAATGTTTAGGAGGAAACAGGATCCAATAATACACACACAATGTCAGGCTGGTGGGTTTGGAAGGGTCAGAGAATAGAGAGCTTTCAATAGTATTATTAGGAGTTTGAATTTAACTTTATAAGGGAGACCCAAAGGAAACAGCTTCTAGAAAGCCATGAAACAGAAAAAAAAAAAAAACGAAGAAAGCCTCCAATGCCCTGGCTAGGATGTCTCTAAGGTGGCCTGAGTTTGAGTGAAAAATGCCTGATTGTTGGTGTTGGCTGTGGAATTGGAAAGTCGGAGTGAATCTAAGAGGAACTTGAGGGAGGGCATTAAAACTACTTGAAAGCAGGATTTCAGGAGTCACAGAATAGTTGGCAAACACAAAAGGCTAGAAATAAAAGTTTTATCATGTGTACATGATGTGAAATGTGTTTATTCTAACCATAAAATACATTGGAATTCTTGCACATTAAATGATTATAATGAATTTGACCATTGTCAAGTTAAGTATCATTTCTCTTCTGACATTATTAATATTTTCAGTTGTCTGGCAGCTACCGATCCTCCTACACTCTTACCTGCTTCTTTTATCCCAAGAACTTATAACGAATTGTAAGTAAGGCCAATAATTATGATCTGCAAAAAGGGAAACAAACTGAATAGATTAATTTGGCAGGAACTCTTGCTGTATGGCTTTGAAAGCCTGTGGAGTCTTAGGGAGCTCTTTGGCCAAGAGGAAGGGCATATGCCAGACAAATGGACTGTTCCAAGAGCAACTCACACAAGAGGTCTGAAAAGAGCACACAAAGGAGGCTGGTGAGAAAAATGGAGGGAACAGCAGGGAGCATAGAGATAGGGAAAGCCAGGGCATATGGAACCTGGGAGGAGGGATATAGTTGATGGATGAAAGAGATACGTCTGGAATACTCGGAGCTACACGGACGATATGAGCTTAAAAACTTCAATTCTATGTACTGTGGGAGAACGTAGCAAAGAGAATGAATAAGCACAGTACAATGGTGGTCAGGAAACAGCGCTGGACCATGGTCTTAGCAATGGTGACAGCCAGGTGCCTTCCATTTATGTATGACAACGTCTTTCATACAGCAACTCTTATCTAAAGGTCCTACTAGAGATTTACACACGTTCTAACCAGCCGTCACCCTCACAACATCCTTCAGGAGTAAGTGAGTAACAGAGAGACGATTACTATTTATGGTCGGTGTACTTATTTACATCACAGGTGTTCTTGTATCTCCAGGTGTCACCAGGAGGATGCCAGGTTCTGTTCCTTCTGTTCCAGAGCTCTGTTCAACAAATGTGAGTTTATTCTTACAGGAAACAAGTAGGCCCTAGAAAGTTCCTAAGATCAATTAGGTGGTGCTTGTAACATTATTTAGATCCTTCGTCCCCCATCCAGACACGAGAGTAGTACATGTGCTTTATAACGTCAATGAATATATGGAAAAGATGTATAAGGTTGAGAAAAGTTGCACAAAGTAAGAGAAGAAGCAACCCTGAGATTACAGAGTGCAGAAATTTTACATCATCTTCATCTTGACGACATTGAACTATGAGAAACATTCTTAAAATACATTCATGTGAAGTTAAATACCTAGAAGTTTCTACTGATAGTTCTGCAGGGTAGGGTCAGTGAAAGGAACTAATTAAAGTGTTAACCCTTCTGATTGATTCAAGAGTTGATGACACTGTGTCTACACAGATGATTTCGAAATCGTGGGGCTAGTCCAATCCATACATTGGATAACAGACCTATTTCCTAAGTGCAGGGAGGAAAGACTCGCTCTCATTTTACATCAGTTATCAACATCATTGTAGGAATTATTACATATACCCTTCGTGGACATACTTTCCTGAGACCAACAACTTTTTATTTTTTCTTCTTCCTTTCTCCCTCCTTTCCTCCTTTCCTTCCTTCCTCCCTCCCTCCCTCCCTCCCTTCCTTCCTTCCTTTCTTTTTTTCTTTCTTTCTCTTGCTCACTCCCTCCCTCATCCCTCTTTCTTTCTTTCTCCTCTCTCTCTGAGTTGATGAGTGAAGTCCTGTGAATATCATACCAAAAATGCCTCCCCACCTTTGCAATTGAGGTACAGTGCCTATCTCATGGGGGAAAGCAGGGCTCACCCCTTCAGTGTGCTTAATTTTGGCAATAACCAGAGCTGTGCCCACATGCCAGTGTGCCACCGTCTGCCAAAGAAAGACCAAGGTAATTGTCAGTCAGTTCCCCCATAAATAAATCTTCTAAAACAATGAGTCGTGCATGTACATATTGCCCTTGCTGGGCATATTTATTGCATGTTGATGTTGATTGTTTCAAAAGGGGCTATGGTTCGATAAATTGAGCACCTGAGCTGAGCGCTTGTAGGATGAAATTGAGAGGCAGGCAGATCGATTTAGACTCCCTTCTACTTTTCGATCTGTTTAATAGATTTTTAAAACGACACTTAGAGCCAACAGAGGCGGCGGCACTTCACATCCTTCTAGCACATCCTTCCCGCAGACACACCTCACCCTGGTCCCCCCAGCGTCCCCGCACTTGGACAAGCTGATGAGCTTATGAGTGGGATTTCTTAGAGCACACTCTTGGCCTCCTGTTCTCTGCTGAACCGGGCTCATTTATTCAGCTGGTATTGCGAGTCTGGGGGCACGATAGTACATCTGACCCCTTTGGGGGTAAAATTTGATCTGGCATTTCATTTCAAGGGCTCAGCCACTGGTCTGTCAAATCTTCTTCTTGCAGGTGCCCACTAGAACTGCTGACGCTTGCCTCTAACTCCCTCGGCTTCATCTTTCACTGGCAATAAACATGTCACCCTGCCTGAGGGAAACACAATCTGGAATTAAATTTACTGCATATAAAATATAGTGCCCTCTTTATTGGTTCAAATACTTGTCACTCATAATTTATTTGCCAGTGTATGGCCTTCATGCAGAGAGAACACTGCCGTAAGTGGGGAGGGGGCTTCGGTGTTCATTTTTGCTGGGATCTTTTTCACTTTTCATTCTTTGCCATCCTTGGTCTTCAAATCCCACTTACCCACTTGGGCTAATCTGTTTTCTGTGAAGCACCTCCAATAACACCGGAGCCCTTCGCCCAAGTGTGGCAAGCATTTCACTGAAAACATTGGCGTCGGGCTTCTTGGCTGAGTTGCTGCGTGCTTGCTAGGAAGTGGTGAGCATGGCACCTCGGTAATGCTCTCCAGCGAGCAAAAACCGAAATACAAATGTGCAGGGGGACTGGAGAGGGGTGCATTTCACCCTCATTAGTTTCAATCTTCCACTTGCCATGACTTCCCTTCTGGCACTCAACTTTTTCATGATTTATTCCAAATACTGTCGATCAGCTTTAACTAATACAGTTCTTGTATGAAGCACCTCTCTAATCTCTTCAAATACAGATGTGGAAGCACGGCTTAGAGCATGGAGGCCAACAAAAGCCCTCTGCCTGTACCAGTGATTAGCTTTGATTGACACAGAACCTTCTGCTTTCCTAGGCATCCTCTAACACCCATAAATGATTGTTTTAAATTGAGACGCACAGGCTATGGTGGGCAACAGCTTTAGTAAATTTGCAGTGCAAATATATTAACAGATAACTCATAAACTACAAAAAACTAGAGACTAGATGTTGAGTTTCCCCCTCCCCATTGTTAATTCTTTTTATCTCTTTTAGGTCTGTCTCCCTATAAAAAAAGGTTTTGGTAAACAAATTTCTCATACTATTGTTGAAACTTACATAGATGTCTATTTCATCTTAGCAGCTGTTTTCAACATCACGTAGTTCTCAGATTTTAAAAATTTACAACCATAGAAATGTTGGGACTTTTATTTGCTTTAAAATTATTTTTAAATATTTTAAAATATTGTTTTTAAATATTTTGAATTTAATCCTCAATTAGTATTAAGGATCATCAGAAACAAGTAGATGTCAGTGACACAAATCCAGACTTCCATAGGCTATACAAATTACTTATAATTTCAGTTGCAGTGAAAGATACTATGTTTTTACTTTTATTAATTCTATCATCTGGTCTCATTCTGGGTAGTGAGGCCTGGGAAACTTCCCAACTTGTCCTGATTGTTTTAGGCTGTTTCCCAACGTGACAATGGGTGATTCATTCTTCTTGGTTGGAAGAATGTTCTTCGCAGGTTGAGGCACTCTGGATTCTCCTGGTAATTTCCAGATGCCTCAAGGACAGCTCTGAGAACTTGTGTAATTCTCCAGAAAGTGCCCCAGATTGTCTCAGATCTCAAATGTCTGGATGTAAAGTTTTCTAGTTTTAAAGATGTCATTTCTGCCTTCCCACTCCCAGAAAGCATAGTCACTTTATGACTAGCCATGGATGCAAAATGCCTCTCTCTGCCTGCTTTTTCTGAGCAAGCAGCATAAGTGAAGAGAGAGACTTAGAATAGGAATTCTTGCTCCAACCAGCTATGAAATGCCTAATTTTATTTGCATCTGCACACATATGCAGTTAGATGTTTTATTCATTACTTACACACTTACTTCCAAAAGAAACTTGTGAAAAGCTAAAGAAAAATCATACTATCTTTTAGTTTTCATTTTAAGATTTCCAAATACTCTGTTAAGTTTAATATTGACTTCCAAATGTTTTCCAAAACATTTTAAAATTAGTTATCTATGAAGAAGCAGAATAAATGAAAGGACCACGCTTATTTTAATGTTTTAGGAGATATCTCACCACCTAAATGACTTTAGGATTTGAGAATCAGGGTGGAAAATTTATCTCATCTATACTTTTCATTTTAAGGCTAAGGAAACTTAGACCCAGAGAGCATAAGTGGCTTGCCCACGATCAGCCAGTTAGTGTATGGAAGAGTAAATAATAAAATCCAGTGTTCGTCTCTATTTCCTTTCCATTAAGAATTGTTTGACGTCTAAAAGACTCAATTATTATTTCAAGAAATTCAATGGGCATTGAGAGTATTGTGCTTCATACAGGGCTTCTGCTGCCACATGCGCTGGCCTCACAACAACCCGGTGCAGTTACTTCCTTCACAGATGGACAAGACGAGGCTCAGAGAGAAAAAGATGACCGGCCAGAATTCACACTAAGTCTTAGCGGCAGAGCCCAGTTTTGAACCAGGGCCACTGACTCAGAATCTGGGACTCTGTGAATGGCACAGGCCCCTGAAAAGGAAGGCCATGCTCATCTCAAAGAAGAGCCGCGTGAAGACGAATTACACCAAGTGAGCATCTAATGTTTTTGGTCATTCTCCGATTGTCCCACTGATATATCAGGGCTTCCCTATAGTTCTTGGCTTTCTTTTAACAATTTGCCAAGTGAGTGTCTGTACATTATTGTTTGAATTTTTTGATGATCTTTGACATCTTTTGAGAGCAACAGCAAACAATAAAAAGTTAAAGCTATTTTTTTTCTGCTGTTCATTTATAAAATTCAGTAGATAATTTAGAATGTCAGATGAGCCCTTAATGTGAGATTATGAGACCCATGCAATAAGCAGGTATTCACAGCATTTGTCATAATAACTCTATTTTCAAATGCTACTGCAGGGGCTTCCCTGGTGGCGCAGTGGTTGAGAACCTGCCTGCCAATGCAGGGGACACGGGTTCGAGCCCTGGTCTGGGAGGATCCCGCATGCCCGCGGAAGCAATCTGGGCCCGTGAGCCACAACTACTGAGCCTGCACGTCTGGAGGCTTGTGCTCCACGGCGGGGGAGGCCGCGCCAGTGAGAGGGCCCCGCGCACCGCGATGAGGGGTGGCCCCCGCTCGCCGCAACTAGAGAAAGCCCTCGCACAGAAATGAAGACCCAACACAGCCAAAATAAATAAATAAATTAATTAAAAAAGAAAAAGATCTTTAAAAAAAAAAAAAAAAAATGCTACTGCAAATGTTTGCTTTTATTTTGGAGTATTTCTATTGTGGTGTGTTGAATTTTATTTCTTTTGCTTTTACTTACAGTTTCACTTTACAGTTTTATTGAAATGTAAAATCTACCACATAAGCAGCGATACGCTCAAATGTGAAAATACACATCTTCTTTGAGTTTTTGTTATGTGATTGTGTCTATTATTCCCAGTTGGCAGTAATGAGAACTATCTTATATTTACAAGTCCAACTTCTATTTGAAGCATAAAATATACTATAGTAAAATCTGTTAAATGTGCTCTTTAAAAAGGCTAGTATTTCTCTTACTACTGTACATGACATACATATATGTCTCCCAAACTTGGAAACACTTTAGACCGGAGCAAGAAGTAGAGGTTTCAGAATGGCCGGGAGATGAGTGTTGAAAAAAAAATGCATTTGTGTGAATGGTATAGCCCAGGGAGGGCAAAAAGTAGGGCAAAAAGCAGCAAACTGCTCACCAAGCCCTAGGGAATCCTCGCATTTAAGGTGTGGGAGGAGACAAAGGATAGCATGATGGAGATGAAACTGTAGGCTTTAGTGGAAATTAAGGGAGGAAGGTGTTTAAGGTGAAGGGGGATGGCAAGAGAGGCAAATGCGGCACTGAGATTGAGCACGACAAGAATTGATAGTCCTCTAATTTGGTGATATTGAAGGTCATCTTGAAAATACCAGAGACTTTCAGTGAAACTAGGAAGGCGGAATTCTAATGGCAGTGGGTTAAGGAGTGCATGAAAACTGAAGAAATGGGATGAACATAGACATCTCCTTGGCTGGATAAATATTACATAAATAAAATAAAGGTAGGATGGGACACAGGATCAAAGGTATGATTATAAGTCTTTGAAAGTGCATTTTTAGAAAAAAAATTATTTCTGTAAATAATAATGTTAACAGCAGAAAGTCTGGAGGCTATGAAACAGGGTAAACAATAAAATCAGAGTAATCTCGAATCCCATGACTAAGCGATTTCTACAGTAAAGATTTGGTCTATTTCCTTCTAGGCTTTGCTGTATGTAATAATTATTGGGAAGTTGAGTTCGTTCTACCTATGCAGCTCTGTATCCTTTTTCACTTATTCCTGTATTGTACATGTATCAACGACTATTCTAGACTGTGTGAATTTGGTGTATATTTTTACCTTTAGTGGAAAGAAACTGCTAGTGAGGGATCATTGAAGGTACAAGAAAAAGAGATAAAGCACTGGATTAATGTCCCGGAGGTGGTGGAAGGTACAGAATCCGGGACATAGAAGGAAGAAGGGAATAAGAAATATACCAACATTAGGTACATATGTGGAGGGCAGGAATCAGAGGCTGAGTGAGTTTGTACACTTTGGTTGAGAGTGAAAACACTCGTGTTTAACTAAGGCTCTTGACTATGAACAAGTAAAGCACCTCGTCAGTTAGAAGACAGGGTCAAGCCAGGGAATTGTCATGTGAGCACCGGTGTGGTGGTGGCATTCCCTCCAGCTGCTCTCAGAAGACTGGGTAGAAGAGAGCAAAGTAGTGAAGAATTCTGCTTGACCTATAAGCAGAATGATGAAGATGTAAAATACTAAAAGTTCTAAAAACGAGGGTAAATAAATGATCAACAAAGATTCCAGGATACGTAGAGAAGCAATGGAAAGAAAATGGAGGACCTAAAGGCTGGGAAATTTCTATGAAGTTGAAGAAATCATGTAGCAGGAGTAGGAGATAAAGAATGAGGATTACAGTCAGAGTGAGGTTTTAGAGTGACAGCTCTCAAATGAGGAATAAAAGTGGGTTGTAACAAGATTCAGGTATGGCCATGGGGTTGGAGGGTTCAAGAAAACAGAAGGTTAAAAGGTACTGGAATACTGCACCAAGAGTGAGCCTTCACGTAAACTATGACCTTTGGGTGCTAATGATGTGTCAATGGAAGTTTATCAACTGCAACACGTTTATCACTCTGATGGGGAATATTGATAACTGGGGAGGCTATGCATATGTGGGGCAGAGTGTATATAAGTAATCTCTTCACCTTCCTCTCATTTTTGCTGAGAACCTAAAATTTCTCTAAGATAAAGTCCTTTAAAAAAAATACTGGAGAAAGGGAAATAAAATATTATAGTTTCTAGGTATCAGAAGTCCTGGCCTGGACACTGAAATCACTTAGGTTGTTGGCAAGTCATGGGAAATAAAGGAAGACGGTGAGTGAGATGTCCAGCGAATTTGGAGTACTGACTAGGCATGGTTAGATGATATTGAAGAAGAAGGTGTTAGAGTGAAATGGCGTGAATCTCAGGGGAAAAGCAGATTTTGGTTGACCTGAAAGCTGCCTCAGGACCCAGGTGAAAGCAGACCCAACTGCCTGATCCCATGGAAGACTCTATTTATTCAGGCCTCTGGATAGGCAGTATCCTAGATAAAAACTAAAGTTGAATTCCAGGCAAATAAAACAAAGTATTCTGTGGAAAAAGTAATGTTACAGGGTAGTTTGCATTCCATGGAACAGACGTGAGAGATAGAGAGAGAGAGTGAGAGAGAGCAGAAAGGAGTAGCGGGAGGGGAGAGAGGAGAGAAGAGAGGCTGAGTCAGGAGATAGAAAGCACAGAGGGGTATAGGAATGACAGTAATGGTCCCCAGAGGGTTACATTTTGGGTGGTGGCCAAAGACAATTGTGATGTAAGACTTGGGGCCTGAGTGGCCTCCAGACTCTAATACGTAACTCTTAGCTGTTAAATTAGACACACAGGAGCCTCCATTTGCCTTTCCTAGACATTTATTGGTAAGTTACCAATAAATGTCAAGTGAATGAGTGAATGAATTTTAGAGTTTATAGCCAAGAGAAGATTATATACCAAAGGCTATTGGAAATGTAAAATGAGGGGTCAGAAGAGTGACCCTCTAAGAGGAGAGAAAAGCTTGTTGTTCTTTTAAGAGTAAACGGTTGAATGAATTATTGTTTTGTCCTATAATTTTAATTTTTGTCCCTTTACTATGAGCTATTTCAAATGTATCAAGCTCTCTTTCCTTAAATCTTTTCAATATGTATGCTTCTTCTACTCAATTTCATTACCTTTCCCCCTTACTTATATCAAATAATTTTTCCTTATCCCCATTTTTTGTAATTCTGATGAAACAGATCTGAAATTGAACACAAGGAGCACGAATTATTTTGTGCCTAAAATCAGCCTGACGCTACAAGCGAGATAAATCACATTTAGGGCATTCCCCCCACAAGATTGTATCTGTTTCATTTTGTAACATCTTTGTAGCAGGTGTGCCCTCTCAGAAAGGGGTTATTTTCTTTTTACACTCTGTGCAGCAATGGAAAAAATTGCTATTTATACAACTTTTAAATTAAAAAAAAATCTGTTCATTTATAATTAGTTATAGCCTAGTATAAAGAAGGGTTGAAGGTTGAAAAGTATGCTTTTCCCAAAGCTTTTCTGTTTAATTCGAGCACCACTCCAGCATAATTTCTTGTCTTTTCCCACTACCTTGTTCCTCTTATGCACGTGTTGAAAGGCTCCTTCGGTGGTTATAAGGAACAATTTCCTTTCTCTATCTCTCTTTTTCTCTTTTGTTCCAAGCAGCGCCTTATCAGTGTGTTACGTCCTCACATTCAGACTGCTTCCCCCTGGATAGAGTATGTCTGATTCTAAGAGCAAATGCCAGCCCCAGAAGATATGTTTTTCTCAGTGGCTAGTCACACTATTTAATTAAAGATGAGGCATTCAACCAGGATTTGATATGGTGAGGATACCAAATGTATACCAGAATTAGGGGCTTTCCATCCTTTGTTTACCAACTTCCCAAGAAAGAGTTATTTGAAAGCATCATCATTGTATTTGCAGCCAATATACAGTAGATGGTACTGGCTAGACAGTTTATACTTAGGGGCATTTTCATCTATAAGGAAGAAAACAATGTGTAGTCCATGTGTAGACTCTTCAAATGACAGACCGTAATCGTCCTTTTGCAGCCTTTTTAATATCTGTTGTCAGGCTCTTCTGAGAGACTTCTAATAGGGTCTTGGCAAGATGCCACAGGCAAGCACTTCCACTGCAGCTGATTCATAGATGCCTTTGGGGTTGCATTACAAATCCAGTAACCCCTGAGGTTTGGTGGGAAGGTCTGCCAAGGTTCAGCTGGGATTGCCTATTAGCCCATTGAACTCCCCTGAGCCCTAGAGACTCAAGAGTGAGTTTCATCCAAGCAACACGGGGAGGAGAGATGCAACATCATTGTCTCTGCTGGACAGGTAGCTTATATACACTCCATCCCAGGGAGGATGTTTTGAGGAAAGAAAGCATCACAATCACTTCTTTCTTCCTGTTGCTATACTGCAGAAAACTACAATTTCTAACTTAAGTGATAAATCCAATGATTAAAAGAAGCAATATCTTTATGATGTGAATATATACATGGCAAGGATGCACATGATCTACATAGAATGAGTACGTGATTTCCCTTTTCCCATTGTTCTTCTACTTTGTTGTGTGTCTGTGTATTTGTGTGTGTGTGTGTGTGTGTGTGTGTGTGTAAGGTTCACATGTGAAGCAGCAATGCCTATTTTGTTCGCTATGTGTTCCTAGAGACTAGAACAGGGACAGCTACGTATACAATAATAACTGTGAAATGAATGGCTGTGTTAGCGACTATCTGAAAGCAGAAATAGATTTAAGGGGTGGGCTTCCAGGAATGTGCTCAGGTTGCCAGTCCGTGGGGATGCTAAGACATCAGTGAGATGAGATGAATCGAATTCAATGGTCAGAAGTCTTCTCAGAGATCAGAGTCAAGGTGGTGAAGGGCAGGATGCCCCCTTCTAAAGGGGCAGGTTCAAAGAACAGCGGGAGGCCATCAAGGATATGGGTTTGCTTACCTACAGGGCAACTTTAGGAAGTAGGGAATGAAATAGGTGACAAGAGCAGAATTACTCTGGACAGTGGTGGAGTGGCTGACCCCTTCCACCAGCTGTCCTGCTTCATCATGCCCTCTGTGCAGAGCTCACTTCTCTCTCTAAATAGGTGGGAAAACTTCAACCCTTTTGTGCTTCAGGTGGAAACAAAGGAGAAACTGTTAGCTCTAGTTTCCTCCTGTAACATCGAATTCTACCCTAACAGTTCTATTTTTCAAACAGGTCAATACTCATATCTATTTTCTCTTCTACTTGTAAGATTTCCATTCAGTGTCACTGTAGTCGTCCCAACTTCATAGGACACTTTTAAATTCTCTCATGTTCTTCCTCCTTCCTTCCACTTCTGTGATTTGTGGCTGCTTGTGCATTCTTCCCCTTAACTTCTCTCCAGTCTACTTGCCACCCTTTACTAAATACTGAGGAAAAATTACTTAACTCCTCTGAGCCTCAGTTTTCTCAAATGGAACATTAGATTAATAACTACTTTGCTAAGTTGTACTGATAATCTAACGATGTAGAAAAATAGCACAGTGCCTGGCTCCTCTTAGGAGCTCAGTAAAATGGTGGGGATAATGATGGGGAGGAAAAGGAGTGGGATGAAAAAGATGAGATGTCACTATAATGTGATGGATTTGCATTCACAAGATTCACAAGTGACACAGGTGACATGGCAGTCTAGACACTGTGGCACCAGCCCGGGTATGTACTTGGTGTGATGAGTGCATCAGGTCTTATTGGGTTTGGCAAAATTATACAATAAGAAGCCACCCTTTAGGGAGAGAGCCATAAAATTCATCTGGTAGCCCTGCCTGGGGCCACATCACCCTCACTGAACCCTCTAGAATGCCAGGACATCTAGGGGAACTGTCTTTAAAACACTGCTGCTTGTTACTGCCTTAAAATCTTTTTATTTTATTTTTAAATTTTTTTGCTGCTGGGGAGAAATTAATATATAAAAAAACAAAACACCGATTGATTCCAAAAAAATCATTGCTCTGAGTGCAATGCTGTATTCTTTTTCTGTAGAATTGGGGGACATTGATCAGATTTTACAATTTCATTAAAAACATGCCATCCGTTCTCACAAAAAAGGAATAAATCTTTAAAAGAGATGATTGCTTGATTAATCGTAGGATAAAGAGAGATTGATGTTAATAGCTGTTTTAGGAATAAAGACGTAGACATAGAGAATGGACTTGAGGACACGGGGAGGGGAAGGGTAAGCTGGGACGAAGTGAGAGAGTGGCATGGACATATGTAAACTACCAAATGTAAAATAGATAGCTAGTGGGAAGCAGCTGCATAGCACAGGGAGATCAGCTCCGTGCTTTGTGACCACCTAGAGGGGTGGGATAGGGAGGGTGGGAGGGAAGCTCAAGAGGGAGGGGACATGGGGATATATGTATGTATACGGCTGGTTCACTTTGTTGTACAACAGAAACTAACACAGTATTGTGAAGCAATTATACTCCAATAAAGATCTATTTTTAAAAAAAGTTTATAGCTATTCAGAATGGCCAAAAAGTAGAAGAAAAACACAAATGTCCATCAACTGATGAATGGATAAACAAAATGTGGTATAACCATATGAAGAAATATTGTTCAGCCATAAAAAGGAACCAAAGATTGATGTATGCTACAATACAGATGAGCCTTGAAAACATGCTAAGCGAAGGGAGGCAGACAAAGATGGCATATGTATGATTCCATGGATATGAAATGTCTCTGGAGACAGAAAACAGAGGAGCTGTTGCCTGGGGCTGAAGGGACTGGGGTGGGAGAGGGTGATAACTAAAGGTTTCTTTGGGGCACGATGAGAAAGTTTTAAAATTGATCATGCTGATGGCTACACAACTCTGTGAATATACTAACATATGCTGAAGTGTACATTTTCAGTGGGTGAATTGTATGGTATTTGAATTATATCTCAATAAAGCTGTTTAAAAGGAAACACACACACAAAAAAAGAAAAAGAAAAGAAAAGTAGAACAGGGACTGGCTGGCTCAGAGAACTAGAGTTGTTTACTTTCAAGTGAAGCATTTACTGGGATAAGTTAATTCTCCCTTTTGGTGATATTCCATTGCATCTAGGTGAAGTGGGCTCAATTTCCCATAACTATTTAACAAGGTGACTTACTGCTAGGTACAGTTTCACACTTCTCATTTATTGACTCAACTCTCCTCTTAGGTGAAATTATACTTTCCATTGCATAGCACCCAAGGGATTTAGTCAGCCTACCCTCTGTGAACTAAACTGGCACCAGGAAGTTTTCCTGTGTTTTGTTGTAAGTGATGAAAATTGAGGTGTAAATATGGTTCAGGCAAACCTCAGAGATATTTTGGATTTGATTCCAGACCACCACAAAAAAGCAAATATTGCAATAAAGCAAGTCACATGAATTTTTTGGTTTTTCCAGCGCATATAAAAATTATGTTTATACTATACTATAGCGTATTAAGTGTGCAACAGCATTATGTCTAAAAAAACGATGTACATACCTTAATTTAAAAATAACTTATTGCTAAAAAATGCTAACCATTATCTGAGCCTTCAGAGAGTCAATCTTTTTGCTCGTGGAGGGTCTTGCCTCAGTGTTGATGACTGATCGCAGTGGTGGTTTCTGAAGCCTGGGAGTGCTGTAGCAATTTCTTAAAATAAGACAACAATGAAGTTTGCTGCACCGACTGACCCCTTCCTTTCACAAAAGATTTCTCGGCAGCATGCAGCGCCGTTTGATAGCATTTTACCCACAGTACTTCTTCTTTCAAAATTGAAGTCAATCCTCTCAAACCCTTCACCTGCCTTATCAACTAAGTTTACCGAGTGTCCTAAATCCTTTGTTGTTATTTCAGCAATCTTCTCGGCATCTTCACTAGGAGTAGACAATGTCTCAAGAAACCACTTTCTTTGCTCATCCATAGGAAGCAACTCCTCATTCATTCAGGTTTGATCATCAGATTGCAGCAATTCAGTCCCATCTTCAGGCTCCACTTCTAATTCTAGTTCTCCTGCTATTTTCACCACATCTGTAGTCAGTGCTTCTGCTGAAGTTTGAACCTCTCACAGTCATTCATGAGGGCTGGAATCTACATCTTTCAAACTCTTGTTAATGTTGATATTTGACTTCTTCCTATGAATCAGGAGTGTTTGTTTTTTTGTGTGTGTTTTTTTTTTTTTGCAGTACGCGGGCCTCTCACTGTTGTGGCCTCTCCCGTTGCGGAGCACAGGCTCCGGACGCGCAGGCTCAGCGGCCATGGCTCACGGGCCCAGCTGCTCCGCGGCATGTGGGATCTTCCCGGACCGGGGCACAAACCCGTGTCCCCTGCATCGGCAGGCGGACTCTCAACCACTGCGCCACCAGGGAAGCCCAGGAGTGTTCTTTTTTTTAAAATTGAAGTACAGTTGATTTGCAATGTTGTGTTAGTTTCAGATGTACAGCAAAGTGATTCAGTTATACGCATATATATGCATATATACATTCTTTTCTAGATTCTTTTCCCTTATAGATTATTACAAAATATTGAGTATAGTTCCCTGTACTACAAAGTAGGTCCTTGTATATATAGGTCTTATTTTATATATAGTAGTGTGTATATGTTAATCCCAAACTCCTAATTTATCCCTCCCCACCCCTTTCTCCTTTGGTAACCATAAGTTTGTTTTCTATGTCTGTGAGTCTATTTCTGTTTTGTATATAAGTTCACTTGTATCATTTTTTTAGATTCCACATATGAGTGACATCATATGATATTTGTCTTTCTCTGTCTGGCTTACTTCACCTAGTATGGTAATCTCTAGCTCCATCCATGTTGCTGCAAATGGCATTATTTCATTCTTTTTATGGCTGAGTAGTATTCCATTCCACATCTTCTTTATCCATTCATCTGTCCATGGACATTTATGTTGCTTCCATGTTTTGGCTATTGTAAATAGTGTTGCAATGAACAATAAGGTGCATGTATCTTTTCGAATTATGGTTGTCTCCAGATATATGCCCAGGAGTGGGATTGCAGGATCATACGACTGCAGGATTTATTTTTAGTTTTTTTTTTTTTTTTTTTTTGCGGTACACAGGCCTCTCACTGTTGTGGCCTCTCCCGTTGCGGAGCACAGGCTCCAGACGCACAGGCCCAGCGGCCGTGGCTCATGGGCCTAGCTGCTCCGTGGCATGTGGGATCCTCCCGGACCAGGGCACGAACCCATGTCCCCTGCATCGGCAGGCGGACTCTCAACCACTGTGCCACCAGGGAAGCCCTATTTTTAGTTTTTTAAGGAACCTCCATACTGTTCTCCATAGTGGCTGTAGCCTATCTAAGGAGGCAAGAGACCTGTATGCCAAAAACTGCAAGACGCTGATGAAGAAAATCAGAGATGACACAAACAGACAGATATACCGTGTTCTTGGATTGAACGAATGTGCTTAAAGGCACCTAGACTGGTTATCTTTTCTAGAGGTTTTCAATTTACTCTTCCCAGATCCATCAGAGGAATCACTATCTATGGTAGCTATAGCCTTACAAAATGTATTTCTTCAGTGCTAACACTTGAAAGTCAAAATGACTCCTTGATCCAGGGGCTGCAGAATGGATATTCTGTTAGCAGACATGAAAACATTAATCTCCTTGTACACCTCTAACAGAGCTTCTGGGTAACCAGAGCATGAAAGGCATCTTTTTTTCTGAGTAGTAGCTTTCAATGGTGGACTTAAAACATTCAACACACCATGTTGTATACAGATGTGCTGTCAGCCAGGCTTTGTTGTTCCATGTATAGAGCACAGGCAGAGTAGATTTAGCATAATTCTTAAGGGCCCCGGGATTTTCAGAATGGCAAATGGCCACTGCCTTCAATTTCAAGTCACCAGCTGCATCTAATCTCAGGGAGATATGTAATTTAGATGGCTGCAGATCAGAAATACTTTCCAGGGTTCTGACACCAATATTGACAGAAGAGACGGACTTAAAACTTGGTCCCTCAAAGTCAGTTTTGTGGCTATTGTTAATAAGATACACATCAAACTATTTCTCCTTCATAGATTAACAAGATCCAGGACTCTTTGATCCCCAAAATTAACGCTTCTGCCAGTAAAGTATGTATATTTAGAATCCTGTGGTTTAGAACCAATTACTTTGTAATGTTAATACAATCAAAAATGTGAGCAAATATTTCTGGATCCTATACTATGGACCAAGCTGCGAGGGATAAAATGAAATGTAAGATACACTCATTTACTTTCAATATTGTATAGTTTGGCTGCAGACAAGCACATTACAGCTTAAATAATAATAGCTGTTCTGTGTAACAGTATGCAAAGAAAAATATTACACAATGATTTGATAAATGAGTTGGGTTCCGAAAATTTTAGGATACAGAAAGTAGCAGAAAGTAGTATGCAAAGAGAAATATTACACAATGATTTGATAAATGAGTTGGGTTCTGAAAAATTTAGGATACAGAAAGTAGCAGAGGATTCTAATTAATGCAGAGACCAATGTATATAAACTTCTCATTGGGAATTAAGATAATGAACAGGGGCTTCCCTGGTGGTGCAGTGGTTAAGAATCCACCTGCCAATGCAGGGGACACGGGTTCAAGCCCTTGTCCAGGAAGATCCCACATGCCGCGGAGCAAGTAAGCCCACACGCCACAACTACTGAGCCTGCGCTCTAGAGCCCGCAAGCCACAACTACTGAGCCCATGTGCCACAACTACTGAAGTCTGCGCGCCTAGAGCCCGTCCTCTGCAACAAGACACTGCAGTGAGAAGCCCACGCACAGCAACGAAGAGTAGCCCCCCCTTGTCACAACTAGAGAAAGCCTGCATGCAACAACGAAGACCCAATGCAGCCACAAATAAATTAATTAAATAAATAAATTTACAAAAAGAGAAAACTCAAAAAAAAAAAAAAAGGATAATGAACAACCAATGGGGGATAAAACAATTGAAGACAGCCCTGGCTTTCACAGAGTGAGATAGGAAGCCATTGGAGGGTTCTGAGCAGAAGAGTGATATGATCTGACATACAATTTAATAGATCACAGTGACTGTTTTAAGGAGAACAGACTGAAAGGTGACAAGGATGTGTCAGGAAGACCAGTTAGGAAGCTATAGCAAACCAACAAAAATAATGGTAACTTAGACCACATTCGTAACTCAGATTTTAGATATATTTTGAAGATGGTATAGGCAGAACTTACTTTTGACTTAGATATGGAGTATGAGAGAAAGAGCGGCATCAAGGATGAGTTGAAGGGTTTTTTGGCTTGACTAACCAGAAATAGAAGTTGCCATGTCTTGATATGAGCAAAACCATGAGAGGGCCGGGTTTTAAGAAGATCAGGAATTTGTTTAGAACATGTTAAGTCTGGGCTTCCCTGGTGGTGCAGTGGCTGAGAGTCCGCCTGCCGATGCAGGGGACAGGGGTTCGTGCCCCGGTCCGGGAAGATCCCACATGCCGCGGAGCAGCTGGGCCCGTGAGCCATGGCCGCTGAGCCTGCGCGTCCGGAGCCTGTGCTCCGCAACGGAAGAGGCCACAACAGTGAGAGGCCCGCGTACCGCAAAAACAAAACAAACAAACAAACAAAAACATGTTAAGTCTGAGATGTGTATAGACATCTAACAAATGAGTATTTGAATTTAGAATTCAAGAACAAGGTCCAGACAGGAGACGTAATTTTGAGAACTATCAATGTAGAGAGAGTATTTAAAGGGGTAAGGCTGGAGGAGATCACCTATGGAGAGTAAAGAAAAGAAAGGAAAGGAATCAACTGCAAATATTTTATGATGAATGAAGCCCAAAATGTGTACAAAAGCATGTTAGAAGGTGAAAACAGAGAGCTAACTAGTGGCTAGATCACCGGAGGACCTCATATGCTATGTAAACAACACAAGAATTTGTCCTGTAGGGGATGGGAAGCCACTGCAGAATTCTAAAGGGGAAATTAACATGATCAAGTTTGCATTTTAGAAATTGGCAACAAGGTAGAGATGGATTAGAAGGGGCCAGTCCTGGCAGAAGGGAGCACAGAGGAGAAACCGTGTCAATAATCTGAAAGAGATAATGAGGATGTGGAGTGTGTCACCAGCAAGGCAGACAGACAGATTTTTTTTTTTTTTTCGATATGCAGGCCTCTCACTGCTGTGGCCTCTCCCATTGCGGAGCACAGGCTCCAGACACGCAGGCTCAGTGGCCATGGCTCACGGGCCCAGCCGCTCAGCGGCATGTGGGATCCTCCCGGACCGGGACATGAACTTGTGTCCCCTGCATCAGCAGGCAGACTCTCAACCACTGCGCCACCAGGGAAGCCCGTGGACAGACAGATTTGAGTGAAGGTTTCAAGGTGCATTGACATAACTTAACCTTTTGGTTAGGAAGAGGAGGGAGAGAGAGGAAGCAAGAGAATTCACACATTTTCCTCCTATTTAACCAACCGGATGACAGAATCGTTAACTGGAATGAGAATAAAAGTCAAGGTGGAGAGAGGGGTAATAGAGGTGAAGGAAGAGATAGGAACATGTTGAGTGGGATAACGCAGTGGTGAAGCCCAGCAAAGTGTTAAGCACACGGGTCTGGAATTCTGTGCAAAGATCTCAACCAACAGTAAAGGGTGGTCCTCAGCACACAGGAAGTAATGAGAAGGGAAGAGAGTTAAAGTGGAAATACTGGTTTTGGGAGGGTTCTAAAAGAAGAGAAACCAGCAAGGAGGTTGAAGGACAATTAGATGAGGTATGACGTAATGGGATTTAGGGGAGACAGAGAGGCTAAAGCCTTGATCTTGTTGGGGGAATGGTAGGAGTAAAGCAAAATGGTAAAGGTTTAAAAAAATAAAGATGAAAAAGTAGCTAGAGGTACAAGTGTACATGGCTATTTTGAAATATTAAACTGTGAAAGAAAGGGAAGATAGAATGAAGTAAGGGGGGTCAAAATGGAAGAAAGAGGCTTGTGCTCTTCTGCTGCATTTCTACACTATCACCCTTGTCTAAATATAGGCATGTTGTTGGAATTAAGACAAGGCTTAACTACCATATAGGCCAGTCAGTGAAGATCTACCAGGGCCTGCAAAGTTCGCCCCCAATCCTGGCAGCCAAATGATTCAATTATGTGCTGCTACAATCAGAGGAGAAAGAAAGAGAGAGAGAAAAGTATAGCAATATTTTCATTATCAAGCAATATTTTTATTATCAAGATTATCAAGGAACCCTAGGTGCTAAGTTTTGTGCTTAGCTTTTTTTTTTTTCATGTTAGCTATGGAATGTTTCTGCTAAAGGTTTAATTCCCAAATGTATCACGATTGTATTAGTTTTCCACACCGATGGCTGTGTTCACTTTTATAACTTCAGTTAGTACCCAGGATGGTGAAAAGAGGTACTAGAGAAAGTAGTGTTCTATGTACCTGCATGACTGTGCATGCATTGTGGCCTCAACCCAGCTCCATCCCAGGAGGCATATGTCAAGATCGCATTATGAATCAGGTGATGGTGTTTCTGGTTGTTCAATAATTAAATCTTGTGCTGTAAGAACTAAAATGAATCTGCTCATGTTCGTTCTCACACTTACAGGCAGGTCCAGGGTTCCTGCCTTGTGTAGTAAAAGACCTTAGTGTCCTTATTTTTGTGTGAACAGCAAAGTAGAAGGAAAAATTATCTTCTCTACCAGTTTTTATCACACGCAAACATATTATGAAAACTTGGAGGAAATCACTGAACTTTTTGAGCCCTCACTTTCTTCATAATCACAACACTTTACCTAATATTTTACTTCTGTTTCGCTGTATTTATCAACTCCTGATTGAAGCTTACTTCAAAATTATAAACGAGTAGGTGTGGACTCTCATCAGTCTATGAACTGTTCCTGGGAAGCTTTTATTCAGGGTAAATCTGTCCTTTCAAAAAGCAGCAGCAGTTCTTTAGGGAAAAAAAGAAATCCAATATCACAATGGAATATTTAGAGACGACTGTAATAATGTTTTAACCACAAAACTTTCAAAAATTTTAAAGATGCTTTATAGTGGAAATAATAAAGGCATCGATGCATTGCTTCTGTAAATTAGACCAAGTGCGAGTGGCATTGTTTTGGCACAGAAAGCTGTGCAGCTTCCTCTATCAACCAGCGTGAAAAATGAAGAAAGGTGCACAAAAGGAAGCGGGGTTGCTCAGGGCCACGCTGATGGTTTACGATTGCGATTCCTTGAAAACTTCCAGTTGTTTTCATAACAGCTAGTTTTGAACTCTTATTTTTAGCAATAGCTGCCAAATTTCACCAGTCCTATAATGTTCTGCTCCCTAATTAGTTTGGAAGCCTATAATTGTTTAAGTCTGAACCAGCCTAGAAAGACTGCCAACTCATTTGAGCAGGATTGAGCAGGAGAGTTGAAGGAATGGCTTACACATTATGACTTGCTCATTTATTTAATTTAGTCTTTTCATCAAATCAAGACTCATACCAAAAAAAAAAAAAAAAATCACAGCACAGAAGGGGCTTCTTTTAAAACAGCTAGGAGCTGGCTTTACTTCTTCGGACCCAGCGATTTCATGTCTGAGCGGTCCTGTTGATATTTAGAAATTGAGCACAGACTCCCTGGCATGACCTTGGGAGGTCAGGCATACTTTGGATAAAATCTGCAAGGTCAGTGATGAAAAACTGCATCATAAGAGAACCATTATAATACATTATTAATGGGATTTTTTATATATTAATGTGAGTAGCTCTACTTATTGTTTGGAGGCATTTTTGTATGTGTTTAACAAAAATCTGGAAAAGAAAGAAATGCATGTGCACCAGGACAGTTAGCAGTGTGTTCAGAATTTGTCAGCGCGCTCAGGGTTTATTAGGTAATAAGATCCTACGCACGTTTCCACCTGCAATATGAAAAATGTCGAGACTGATCACGTTTCATTAATTGTCTCTGTGCATTCTCTGTATAACGTGGCTCTTTGACTGTTGTTTCCCAGACTCTAATCAGCTGCTTTTACTATGAGTACAAAGAGGGAGGATGTATGCAAGACCACTGTAGAATCATATAGGAAGTGACATATTGTCTATAGACGCCATTTCCTGAAGGAATCGTGATGGTGTTTATTTCTGAAATTTTTTTCACCAGTTCCTCCTGAATGCATGTATCAATAGACTTTATATAATTCTAGAGCAAAACTGCTCAACTTTTTACAACATCACCAGAGTTTCTACTTTTCTGTGTGGCAGTTATCCTTCGTCTGGGGGCTTCAGGGAAAATACAAAACCAGGTGGCTAAGGTTTCGCTCTATGCCAGACAGGCAATGATTATGGACGTTTGTGAAGTTGTACTCATCCTTTCTATGAAAAGCATCAGCTATAACCTGTATTTCCCCACAAAGATCATGTAGAGGGTAATCTCTCTTTGCTATTGTTGGATGCTGTGTGGTAAGGACCAACACACACAAAACTTTGCAATGTGTTTGTTGATTGTATCATGATCACAGACTGCAAGATGTGTTTCGTCATTCAAAAAGCAAGGATAGGATTTATTTATACATGCTATTTTCAATCAAAACTATGCTGTAGACTTAGAGTAACCCTACCATCCCAAAGATTTCTTTTGTTGTAAAGGGTTCTTCATTCCGTCCCATTACTCCCAGGTTTTCTCGTGCGTCATTCTCAATAATCCCTCTCTGCCCGTAGACTTAGCATGTTCCCCCAACACCAGTTCACTTAGTCACAGGTCAATCCCTTCAGGCCCGCTCTGACTCCAACTTATCTCCTTCTTCCCAGTAATGAGGAACTCAGTTACATTGCCACTTTCCAGGATGGTCTGCCTCCTCTGTTCCATTCCACGACTCCCTTGGATTGCCACCTCCCTGTTAAAAGATATCATTTTGCGAACACCCAATCAAAAAGCCCAGAATTGACTCTTGAGGGGGACTAACTTCCCTGTACCAACATGCAGTGGGACTCTGAAGGCTATTCCATCTCTCTGAGCTTCAGTTTCATCGAGGTAATACTTATTCCTAGGCTTCTCAACTCCCCACACCTCTTCATCCCCTCTCCAAATTATGTGCGAAGAACTAAGCTGAGAACACTCGCAGTCCGGTTTCTGAAATTTCCCCAGCACAAAATTGCTGGGCCTCTCAGTTCCCTGAAATGCCCTTTGGCCCAGACACTTTGCCTCAGTGTCATTAAACACAAGATAAAGTCTCCAGTCGGTGTGCTGGCCGCCTCCCCTATGGCCACCATTTGGGCTACTGCAGACAAAAAGGAGCAGGGCTGAATGAGATAATACACACCCAAAGCGCTTTGAAATCCCCAAAGACAGATGCTTTATGAATACCAGACATTATTATTATCTCCTCTGCTGCCCCCTGTCACGACGAAGTCTGCCCAGGTTGAACATCTGCAGCATCAGTGGACCCTCACAAATGTATTTGTACTTTTTCAAGCTGTTGCCCATTAACTTCTTGCTAATATTTCTGATTATTCTGGGCCTCTTTATTTAAACACTCAGGTAGTATTGGCACTTGTCACCCTTCTGTCTTTGCAGATGTCACTTAGCACTCTTTACAGATTAGCAACACCGTTAA